>NC_062214.1:145442115-145745146 GCF_902686445.1 Sciurus carolinensis
ATTTTAGCTCACTGTGATAAACAAGAAAAAAAATAATGAATTAGTGAAGGAATCAATATAACTTCACCAGAATAGACATAAGAATAACTGTAAAGGGGCTAAGGTTGTAGCTCAGTGGTAGAGCACTGTCTAGCACATGTGAGGCAATGGGTTTGATCCTCAGCATCACATAAAAATAAATAAATAATAATGAAAAGTGGTGGAATGAGACAGACATCTTTACCCTATTACATGTATGATTACATGAATGGTATGAATCTACATCATGCACAACCATAGAGAAAAGATGCACCCCATTTATATACAATGAATCACAATGCAGTCTGTAAAAATTTTAAAAAAAATTAAAAATAAATAAATAAATAAAATAAAGGAATTGTGTCCATCTGCAATTAAAAAAAATAATAACTCTAAAAACGGCATTATTTACCATAGAGATGTATGACCATTTTAATGATGAAATATTTGCAAGAAAAAAAATGAAATCAAGAACTGAGGTATGTGGTATGTGAATTTTTTTAATAGATGTAGAACATCACAAGCATGAGAAATAGGAACGGAAATCAAGAAAAGTACAAGTGTGAAATTTAGTATTGTTGTAATTCAAATGTGAGATGGTAGCAAGGACTGGGCGCAAGGATTGGAGGGTGATACCATGGTTAAGATTTGGGTAGATTTTAAGGATGAAACATACTGTCATTTGAGAGAGAAAAAAAATGTAGTGGTAGTTAGGAATTTGTCTTGAGCAATTTAAAAAGTGACACTATTATTGTTAGATACGAATATGATGAAGGGCTTCATAGAGAAAATCAAGAATTATTTTGGATTTGATAAGTTTGATATGCCTACAACATTGGAAGTTTAATTGAGAAGTTTAAAGTTGGGAGAATAGTTAGTACTGAGCAAAAAGTTAAGAGATCATCTGCATGGAGATGGGATGCACGTGCACAGGACTAAATGGGATCAATAAAAACTCCTAGTAATGGAGAAAAGATGTTCAAAGGTCAAGTCCTGGGGCACCTCAGTGTTTAGAGGGGAAAGTAGAAACAATACTAAAAAATGGCATCTGGAAATAAGTGAAGAAACAAGAAGTCTCCTGGAGGTCAGGTGGAGAACGTGTTTCAAAAAGTTAAGAAAAGTTAGCGTTGAATCCTACCAGTAAATCCAATTAGAAGAGGTTTAAGAATTTATCATTTGACTTAGCAATGTGGTCAACTTAGCTATTGATGATCTTGATGCCGTGTAATGATAGATACAGAAACCTGGAAGCATTGAAGAAAGTGGTGATAGTACATACAGATGATTTGAGGAATTTTGATATAAAAATGATCAACTAAAATAGGGGAGGTGGCTGAAGGTGTATGTGCAATAAATATATGCTAACATGTTTAATTAGCATTCTTGTACAATAATGGAAATTTCCCAGTAAGAAGATAATAATCAAAGATGGAGAAGGACAATAGTAGGGATAAATGGAAAGGAACAGGAGAGAGTTATTATGTGAACTTCATCACACATTTAAATGTCAGCTATACTTTGATTCTAAAAAACTTACTTCAAACTCCACTGACTCCTCAAAGAAAAAATAATAGCATAAGAACTTTATAACTGAATAATTTAAGCTCTTTAAATTTCTTACCTTTATTCAATTCTGCCAAGATTTTCAGCATAAGCAGACTTCCTTTCAACATTTTCTGTGCTCTTGCCCCGTGATTTCTGTTAAAGGCTATCACAACCCCAACAGAGAACTGAATGACATTTATTCAAGCTTCCATGCCAGATTAAGATGCTAGGAGTTATGCTGATAACTACAAAATGTTTCTTAATTTACTTTTTTCTGTGAGCTTTGAAGTCAGATAATTTAGCTTCAGGCAATCAAAGGATATTCCTCTTCAAGGCTGATTTTTCCAAAAGCAGCTGTTTGTAGTCTAAAGTTGCATTTGTGTGTGAGTCATTAGCACAGTGTTTACAAGTTTTCTTTACTCTATGTGGCTTCTGCAAAACTCTATCATGCTTTATGTTTTATTTCTAAATACTTTGTGTTAATTCATCCTCTAGTGTCAATATATGAAGAATCTATCCAGTAAGATTTTCCTGGTATTTAATATGAAATTCTTCAAAATATATAACATCCCCCTTTCCTCTATTCTACATGTACTTAATGATGCAATATCTAGGTCAACCTATTTTTTAACCCAACTAGAAATTAATTGGTGAATTTAAGAAATGATTGATGACATTTGACACCTTACGAAGTCAGGATTAACTCCAGGGACCAATTATTTTCCTGTACAACATCACTCATGCCAGTGTTCTGAGAAAGCATCATTAATCCTAGCAATCAATTGTTCATCCTTTTGATCCCTACCCTCTAAATTTCCCATTTAAAATTTCTTAAGTCAAGTTCTTATTCATTTAATAATCATGGAGAAAAGAAAAATGGATATATCAATAAGATTGCTTTTAAAGTTTTGATATTTGCACCACATAGAAGTTTGCAAATGGTTTGAGGAAGTTAAATTAGTTTTGCATATGGTTTGAGGAAGGGATCAAACATCCATGTCCTTTGATCTGGGACTAAATAACTGTCCCTCTGCACCCACTATACCAGTAAGGAGCCCAGACTGGAGAGCTACACTGAAGACAAATGTGGAAATTGGTTCAATGGGAAGTATGTCCAACAGGCACCTGCTATAACACTCTGAAATTCCTCTGGAAAAGCCTTCAAGGATACCCACTGTAGGAGGGATGCCACTTCTTTTTTTTTTTTTTTTAATTGTAAACAAATGGGATACATGTTGTTTCTGTTTGTACATGAAGTAAAGGCATACCATTCGTGTAATCATACATTCATTTTGTTATTTTTTCCTTCCCCCCACCCCTCCCACCCCTCTTTCCCCTCTATACAGTCCTTTCTTCCTCCATTCTTGCCCCCCTCCCACCCCCCATTATGTGTCATCATCCGCTTATCAGTGAGATCATTCGTCCTTTGGTTTTTTGAGATTGGTTTATCTCACTTAGCATGATATTCTCCAATTTCATCCATTTGCCTGCAAATGCCATAATTTAATTATTCTTTATAGCTGAGTAATATTCCACTGTATATATATACCACAGTTTCTTTATCCATTCATCAATTGAAGGACATCTAGGTTGGTTCCACAATCTGGCTATTGTGAATTGAGCAGCTATGAACATTGATGTGACTGTATCTCTGTAGTATGCTGATTTTAAGTCCTTTGGGTATAGGCCAAGGAGTGGGATAGCTGGGTCAAATGGTGGTTCCATTCCAAGCATTCTGAGGAATCTCGACACTGCTTTCCAGAGTGGCTGCACTAATTTGCAACCCCACCAGCAATGTGTGAGTGTACCTTTTTCCCCACATCCTTGCCAACACCTATTGTTGCTTGTATTCTTGATAATTGCCATTCTAATTGGGGTGAGATTGAATCTTAGGGTAGTTTTGATTTGCATTTCTCTTATTACTAGAGATGTGGAACATTTTTTCATATATCTGTTGATTGCTTGTACATCTTCTTCTGTGAAGTGTCTGTTCATTTTCTTAGTCCATTTGTTGATTGGGTTATTTGTATTCTTGATGTAGAGTTTTTTGAGTTCTTTGTATATTCTGGAAATTAGTGCTTTATCTGAAATATGAGTGGCAAAGATTTTCTCCCACTCTGTAGGTTCTCTTTTCACATTGCTGATAGTTTCCTTTGCTGAGAGAAAGCTTTTTAGTTTGAATCTATCCCAGTTGTTGATTCCTGCTTTTATTTCTTGTGCTATGGGAGTTCTGTTAAGGAAGTCTGATCCTAAGCCAACATGGTGAAGATTTGGACCTACTTTTTCTTCTATAAGATGCAGGGTCTCTGGTCTGATTCCAAGGTCCATGATCCATTTTGAGTTGAGTTTTGTGCAGGGTGAGAGATAGGGGTTTGGTTTCATTCTGTTGCAAATGGATTTCCAGTTTTCCCAACACCATTTGTTGAAGAGACTATCTTTTCTCCATTGCATATTTTTGGCACCTTTGTCTGGTATGAGAAAATTGTATTTATTTGGGTTTGTGTCCATGTCCTCTATTCTGTACCATTGATCTACCTGTCTATTTTGGTACCAATACCATACCGTTTTTGTTACTATTGCTTTGTAGTATAGTTGAATTTCTGGTATTGCGATACCCCCTATTTCATTCTTCCTGCTAAGGATTGCCTTAGCTATTCCGGGTTTCTTATTCTTCCAGATGAATTTCATGATTGCTTGCTCTATTTCTGTAAGGTATATCATTTTAATTAGAATTAGATTTAATTAGAATTAGATTTTAATTAGAATTGCATTGAATCTGTATAGCACTTTTGGCAGTATGGCCATTTTGACAATATTAATTCTGCCTATCCAAGAACATGGGAGATCTTTCCATCTTCTAAGGTCTTCCTCAATTTCTTTCTTCAATGTTTTGCAGTTTTCATTGTAGAGATCTTTTACCTCTTTGGTTAGATTGATTCCCAAGTATTTTATATTTTTTTTGAGGCTATTGCAAATGGAGTTGTTTTCCTCATCTCCCTTTCAGAAGTTTCATCACTTGTGTATAAAAATGTTTTAGATTTATGTGTGTTGATTTTATAGCCTACTATTTTGCTGAATTCATTGATGAGGTCTAGAAGTTTTCTGGAGGAGTTTTTTGGATCCTCTAAATATAGAATCATGTCATCAGCAAATAGGGAAAGTTTGAGTTCTTCTTTTCCTATTCGTATCCCTTTAATTTCTTTAGTCTGTCTAATTACTCTGGCGGGATGCCACTTCTTAATCAGTTCACAGTTCTACTCTCATAGAGATGCTTCCCAATCTATTGTCCTACTTGGTCCCTTGTTCTGCCTTCCAGGTGATCATTCCATTTCTATTAGTCTGTTTACACATATTGGTTAGACATTAGAAAAAATAAAAAGGTCATCTTTGAAGGATGGACCACCTTTGCAGCCTATTTTATTATCTGCAGAATGGATTCAATGGTTATTGTAAACATGAAAAAGATAACTTTAAAATTTCTTAATCTACCTTGTGGTTTGACTATATGATCTCCTTTAAAACTTTGTAGGTTTATTTAGTTGAATCCAGCTTTTCACCAGTGACTTCACACAGTTTCTACCAGACTTATTAGAATTTTTCAGTATCTCTTGGCTTTGTCATATCCTTAATTCTTTTCCAAGCTAATTGCAAGTCCCTGTAACCTCCAAAGCTTTAGTAGAAGAACCATAATTTAGTCTTATCTCTTTGAGATATTTTTTATAATTAAGAATTATTGGAACCACCCTTTTCATTAAACCTATCTATTCTAACACCTTAGTTGACTTAGAGGCTTTTAGTAAAATGGGTGTGTATCAGTCATTTCCTTGATTTAAGAATTGTCCAATTGCTGAGATTTAATCCATCTTTTTTAGACAAAGAATGTCTCCATTTTATCTGTTTACTCTTTGCAGTTAGGAAGCAGATACTTTTCCACCCCTGAGGGTCACCAAATTTCTGATCTTTCTCTATGCTCTTTCATTCCAACCTTTAAGACAATGACAGCAAATTCTTTCTGACTTCATCTCTTCTTTGTAAGTCCTTGTGAAATACAGCCAACAGCTAAAATATGCACTACTATAGACATTGTTAGTATCAAAAACATAATATAATGCTCTGTTCTTCCAAATGATTTTCTTCAATTTAGATGCTCAATAAGTAGACTTTGCACCTTTGAAATTACCATAGGCTGCAGTTTTTCCAGTTACTTCTCTTTTGAAGATCATAAAATGCCACCCTTTAATTCTTGAGTAACAAAACCCTAAAACAACCATGAGTGTGTATAAATGAAGCAAAAACCTATGGTGGCATGTGCTTACAGTACCTTTGGTATTTTCTTATTGAATTGAAAGAAAAAGATAGTGTTGTTTTTCACCCAGGTTACATTAGAAGGATTTGCTCCATTAGGGACCTATGCTAAAGGAAGTTCTGTATTTTCACATCCTTCAAGCAGCCCCAAAGAATGGGAGGAAACTTAGTGAATCACACATTGTTCTAAAAGTTTTCAGCAGGGAAGAAACACATATCCTTCCTCTCACGTTTCATTAGCTAGACCAAGTCAAATAGTCATGCTCAATTTAGAGGGAGGTACAATTCATGCTTTATAAATAGCACTAATGACTTCCATACCCACGGACTGGCTTTTTGAATGACCCACTACAAATTATTACATGATAAAATATTATGTTATGCTCAATATCACTGTCATATTTTATGTAACTTAATGATAATCTAATGGCAGAGTTGGTAATTTATGTTCTGAACAATTTGAGATATATAGCTTCAGAACAAAAAATACTATAAATCATTATCATTAATAAAAGTTACCTTTTAAAAAAGAAAAAGCTTTCTTCTCCTACAACACATACTTCATGGAGGGTAGAAAATTTCCATTTTGTCTTCAAAGGAAAATTTGGGGATTTTCTTCCTACCTGCTATTTCTCTGCAAAGAAGGAAGTGTGGTTACAATTTACAAGATCCTGGGTCATGATCTAATTTAAGTATGTTAATATGTTGAAGGTTAGTGCTCAGCTACCAAGCTCTTTTTCCTTTCTCGCAAGTAATCCATGTTCCCATTGTCACTTGGTTTGTTTAACTTCTCTGAGGAACACATCTCCCTAAAGGAAGCTAACTGTTCAGCTAGTGACAGAGTACATAATTTCAATTTAAGCTGAAAAAAGTGTATGAAACAGAACTTTGGCTCCAGTGAAAGCTCTGTTCTCTAATCTAGGCCTATTTTAATTTCTACATGTTTCCGTTTAGATTTTTCTATTGACTCAACACTCAGAGGCAAGAGATATGATCTTTTGAGGGCTCAGAGTGAGGAAAAAAGGCAAACCAAACTCAGAAATAGGGACAAAGCAGGATATTAGGGGACTAAAAAAACACATGGAAAGAATTAAACATCTTTTGTGATATAATGATAGGTTTCTATAATGCTGAATCTGGTTTCAAAAGATATGTCCTTTAGGAATAGAGACTATTAGCTGATGAAAATCAAGCATGGCTCTCACTAAATTCCTGGCACAACCTGGCCTTTTCTCATACTGAAGATGAGGCTAAAATAGGTAGTCATTTAATTCCAATTAAGGCTTACAACAAAATTGGCAGACCTTTTGTATACAGGCTTTTAAATTATTACTGAATGAAATTATTGGATTCTGTCTTCAACAAGGGCTGTAGTCCCACAGCTTAAATGGTAATGGGCATATAAATTCTTCGCAAACCACCAAGTACCAGTGCATGTTCCTCTATGTCAATCATCAACTATCACATATTCCTGTGTAACACTACCCAAAAGCGAATGGCTTAAAATGGCAAGTATTTATTATTGCTCGGGGATATATAGGTCAGCTGAGAGATGGCACCCTGATCTCAATTGTACACCTGAATCAGCTGTGTGACAGGGAGCCCCTTGGCTGATCTTGTCTAAGCCACTCAAATACTTGGGGAAAGACTGATGTTGGTTAGGTCCATGGAGGCTTCATCTCTCTTAGATGGATCTCTTTCACCCCTCAAGTAGGTACAATTGTTCTCATGATAGAGGTAGAGTCAGGGGTCCAAGTGAGCAAGAAGTTGCTTTTGTGAGGCCAAGACTTAAACTAGTAAATCATTGATTCTCCTGCATTGTTTTGGCCTAAATAAGTCAGAAAGCAAACCAAATCCAGAGCAGGGGAAATAAATACTGTCTGGTGAGAGGAATGTAAAATCAGAAAAAAGCATGTGGTTTTAGGGAAGGGTGAAGGAATTTGGCCCTTTTACAATCTATCACCGCTTTTAAATGAATGCACCGGAACTTTGCTGCAGTTACGTTCCACTGTCAGTGTAATGAATTTCACCTAAGAACAAAGATCAAAGTCAAGATTCTAACTTCTTAGATTCATGCAGCTTGCTAATGACTTCTAGACAATAATCTCAGGTTGGTTCTCCATGGTTAATTACTTGAGTCCTGACAAAGCTTTTGATTTTAGAAGCGTGAAGCCATCATAGTGATGTGATTGTTTATGTCAGTCAACTGAAAAGCAGAAACTCATTCTTATTCTTGGGTTGAGATAGGGGAAATAAAGCCATTATTTATTATTATAAATTTTAATTCCCTGACTATAGAATTCATATTTACTCACATTATAATAAGGAACTATATTAATATTAAAAGAAGTTGAACCTAGTAAATTCATAGTAACATTAAATAGTTTCAATAGGTAATAGAGGGTATGGAGGTCCCAAAGAGAGTTAAAGAAGGAAAGGAAACAAGATCTCAGAAAAAAAAATAAAATAGAATTATGCTCATAGGGACAATCCAGTTGCAAGACACTATTGAAAAACACTCAAAGCTGCAGATAGAGAGTCTATAATAAGAGCAATTGGGAACCCTTAGGTTGAAAACAGAGACAGCGAGGTAGTTGAAGAAAATTCAGAAAGATTTGAGAAGTGAGGATTAAGAAGATTGGTCTAAAATGCTTCAAGCAACATTTGATTGTTTTCATGGTAACACATTTTTGTTATTTTTTTGTTTGTGATAATTTCACCTCACTTTTGTCTGAGGAAACATTATGTATCTATTCTTCGGGAAATACGGTCAGAAAATTTATGAAGCTAGATCTCTAAAGAAAGCACATTAAAGATGAACCATCCCAAAAAGATCCACACAGGACAAAAAGGAGATAAAATACTGGTCCCAGTTATAGTCCATGTTGCATTATCCAAAACAATGGTGACAGAGTTGATAAAATTTGTATCTTATTGTCTTTATATCTCACCATAAAACACACTCAAGAGTCCACAGAAATATAGGAAAACAAGTGGAAGAGAACAAGAGCAAAGGGGTAAAAAGAGAAAAGCAGGCCTTCCAACCTAGCCTAAGACACAATAGAGAAGGCAAGTGAAAGAAGGAATCTCCCTCATCTCTGTGCCCCTCCGTCCGCCTCTGAGCCTCTCCCCACTTCCCTCTTTACTCCCCCTTCTTCCCCTTCCATTCCTCTGGCTAACTGGACCGCCTCCTCTGGTTAGTTTGCTAATTTCTGGCACAGTTTTTAGGTATGATGCCTCAGTGGGCTGTTCTTTTATTTTCACATTTCCCTATGAGAATGTGGCAAGTGAATTGGTATTCCATTGTGTCCTCTTGACTATTTGGAAGCTGTGTCCCAGGAGAGACTTGAGGAAAGCCTGATTTAATTTCTTGAAGTACAAACGGAGTAAATTCATTAAAAAGAAAGACAGTCCAAGCTTTTGATGCTAATGGAGGTTCATCTCTACCCAGTCATCTGCATGAAATACAGCTGACAGCAAATGAGCAGAATATGATAAAACAGAAGCAGGACCTCCTTCTTTAATTGAATTGGGATTTAATAAAGGATTTGGGACTTTAATTTATCCCCTTCAAATAATAATGTGAGGAGGTTGTTTTTTTTTTTTTTTTTTTAATATTTAGAGGATTCTTACATTCCTGGCAGTATATTAAGATTTATGTTGACATTTGGGCTTGTTGCCTAATCTCAGCTCAGCAATACTGAACAAAGTGACCAGGCATAATTTAAGGTGGAAAATAGAGTAGGCAGTGAAATTTTAATAAAATGAAGTACTCTTTGAGGTTAACGTATTAATGTCTCATTCTGGCCCCATTCAGAGAAAAGTTGGAATGTTCACCCTGGAGCCTATGAAAATATTAAAAAAAAAAAAAAAAAAGAAAAAGGTCATTGCCATTCAGGAAGTATTTGATTAACAAGGGATCAGGCATACATGAACAGGCCTGAGATCCTAAACACTGGTTGTCGGTAGATTTGAAAAGAGATTCATTGGGTTAGCAGGGCAATAATCTGGGGAGTAGTGAAAAACAAGCTTCAATGGAGAGGAAGAAGCTTCCACTCCAGGAGGGGTAATAATTTTGAAAAAATAATTACTATTCCTTCACGTAGAAGCGAGTTTTTATAACCAAAGGACACTGCAGTAGACTCTGTCGTTATGAAAATATTTACTACTCCCATTAACTACATGTATATGCAACAATCATTGTTATGTATTACCAGCACATTTTTCATTTTCTAAGTCATTAAAATGTGACATGTGCTTTTTATTGTAGTATGACACAGAAAAAAGGTGACCAATAGAGTAAGGGGCAACTATTTCTAGGTTACTTCAGTAAAAATTCTGAAATGTGTGTCATTACCTCTGGGACCAGACAGGAGCTATCCCTCCAGCCATGACTGAAACCAGGAAGATGCAGATGAGTGCTGTGCAGTAGCAACATCTGGTAAAACCATGTCCTGTAATAACTGAACCTAACGAGCTCACGGCTTCAGGTAAAGTAAGAAGACAGAATATGGTGGTAGGGTTGAGTTTATACGACTTAATTTAATAAATATTAAATAACGTTTATTATATTTTTAAAAGTTAAAGATTATGTGAACTCAGAACCTGCTTACAAAGAGAAAAAAGTATAGAAAATCTATAAATTCTTTGATATTCAGAGTTGGAAAATGCAACAGATTGTCACTTCTTTTTTAATTTTTTTAATTTTTCTATTATTTATTATTTTTTAAAATATTTTACAGACTGCATTTTGATTCATTGTACACAAATGGGGTACATCATTTCACTTCTATGGTTGTGCAAGATGTAGATTCACACCATTCATGTAATCATACATGTACATAGGGTAAGATTGTCACTTCTAACCACAAAAAAGAAGATAAAACTGAAAAATACAAGGTCTATGAAACCACCACCGAGTAGAAAGACCAAATCGAAGAAGAGCCATAAAATACATTTTAAAGTCTCTAAATTAGTTAACATAGCACCCATTAAATTCCTTTAATTGGACAAGTCTTGAAAGAAAATAAAATAGGGTGATCCTGTAGAGAACCTGATAAATTTAAGTTGCTCTTAATTAAGTCTAAAGAAAAAGTCATTTCTTCTAAAGAGCCATGTATGTAATATGGGTATTTAAGTCCAAATGGTATCAAATAAATAAAAACTTGAAACAATATTCAGCCATGAAAAAGGAACTTCCACAATTTGCTATGACATGGATGAATCTGAATATTATACTAGCTAAAATAAGCAAGGCACAGAAAGAAAAATACTGCACAATTCCATTTATTTGAGGTACCTGAAAGAGTCAAATGCTTAGAAGAAAGAAAGCAACCATGGTTGCCAGAGACTGTTTGTTATGGTTTAAATATGAGGTCTACCCCAAAAGTTTATGTAGTCAACAAAACAAGAAGGTTTAGAGGTGAAATAATTAGTCATAACCTAGTCTGTATATCAGTTCCCTGATAGGAATTAACTGGGTGTTAACTGTAGACAGGTGTGGTGTGGCTGGAGAAGATGGGTCATTAGGGCATGACTTTGGGGTTTGTATTTTGTGATCTGAGTTTAGCTCTCTCTGCTTCTGTGTTGCAATGTCCTGAGATACCTTTCTCCCCCACACTTTTCCACCATTATGTTCTGCCTCACCTCAAGCCCCGAGGAATGGAGCAGGTAGTCTATCAACTGAGACCTCTGAAATTGTGAGCCCCTAAATAAACATATCATCCTCTAATTGCTCTTGTCAGGTCTTTCAATCACAGCAGTGAGAAAGCTGACTAAAACACTTTTCAATGGGTACAAAATTTCAGTTATAAAACGGAAATTGCTATATGATTAAGTTCTAGAGATCTGCTATACAACATAGGACTATAGTTAAAAGAATACAGTACAATTCAAAATTTGTTATGAAGGTCTCAGGTTAAGTGTCCATAACACACACACACACACACACACACACACACACACACACACACATACAGAAAGAGAGAGAGAGAGAGAATGACACCAAAAGACACAGGAAACTTTGGAAGATGTTGAATGTATCTGTTACCCTGGTTGTGATGATGGTCTCACAGGGTTTGCATGTGTCTAAATTCATCAAATTATACCTATTAAATACATGAAGTTTCTTCATAACAAAAACAACCAAACAAACAAGAAGAATCTGTTCAAGTAATTGAGAATTGTACTTCCAAAAGAGCCATGGGCTAGGATGGAAAAGAAAGAACCTACTAGGTTGCCGAGGCCATATCAAAATATCTCTACATGTCTTATGTAGGAGGCCCTCGTGACATACAAAGAAGGATTTTAGAATTACTGTGAAGGAATGATTGCTAAGCATCTAACACTCTTTCCTCTTCTGAATGGTAGTGTTCCTTGAGATTACCCTGCCCTCCCTCTATTTTGGGAATAGGTTATATGGGAAGTAGACAAATTCCATTCATAGTTCATGGTTTCCAGATACCAAAGTCACAACCAGAATTTATACAAAGATAATCATTCATAGAACATGATCCTTATTCCATAAATAACATTGCCATGTCATTCCATGAATGACATTGAAATTCAATGTACTGCTGGGCATGGTGACACACACCTGTAATCCCAGCAGCTCGAAGGGTTGGCAAGTTCCAGGCCAGCCTCAGCCACTTAGCAAGACCCTAAGCAACTTAGTGAGATCCTGTCTCAAAATGAAAAGAAAACAAAAAACAAAAAAACAGTTGGGGATGTGGCTCAGTGGTGAACTGCCACAGGGTTCAATCCCCTGAACCAAAAAAGAAAAGAAAGAAGTCAAATATACTTCACTTACAGAAAGAAGGAAATAAATATTGACACTGAACTCTTGCTAACTACCATACTGTAAAAATAGTGACAGCTTCTTCCTAAAAGACTTTACATCTTTGTAACACTGGTATCAGAGTTGTTATTTGACTTGTTTTGGCCAATGAAATATCTGTGGAAATGACATGTTCTACCCCAAGCGGTGATTTCATAGTTCAGCCACTTCATTAGGTCTTGGAGCCACCAACCTCATAATGTCCTGAATAACATGTAGATCCTGGGATAGAGACATAGATTAATATGAGCTCAGTCAACATACAATGAAAGAAAGAAATGAGACTTTGTTTTTGTAAGCAGCAGATATCTGTGATAGTTTGTCAACACAATATCACCTAAGAAAAGCCAACTAATACAATGAGTTGGTTCAGCTAAACATAGCAATGTTAAGGGTGGCCACTTGTCTAAGTTGATTTCTCCAATTCACATACCAGTATTAGAGAAGTTAATAAACTTCATTCCAATATAGCACGAAAGTCTGTATCTTAATTGATTGAAAATTTGGAAAAACTTTAAAACCCAACATTATTTGATTGTTTTTCCAGATGCTATCAAATGCTTTATAGAAATTTTCTTATTACAACTCACCAAAGTCTATTATTCCACCTTTTAATGGTAAATCATTTGGATAAGAGAGATTGTGTAATTTTCCCAGGGTCAATCAGGTAGTGTTTTGATTCCAAGTCTCACACAGGCATCAATTGTTCTTAAGTACTCAAGATAACTATTCCCTTCTAAAAATTTCTTTTGCAGTATCCCAATAAATAATGTGCACCATATAAAATTAATATAACACTTGAATTATGCTCAGTTTGATCCTTTCTCTAAGCCAAAATTAGAGCAGGATCTCATCACAAATTTTGTGATAAAATGTAGTCTTAAAAATGATATCATTGTACATATATGATTACCCAAACCGTGTGATTCTACATCATGTACAACCAGAAAAATGAGAAGTTATGCTCCATTTATGTATGATGTGTCCAAATGCATTCTACTGTCACATATAACTAATTAGACCCAATAAAAAATGATATCATCCTCCAAAATGAGCTACACAAAGCAGAAAGCAACGCCAAAGGTTTTCACCTTTCTGTTTGTATCCCTGCAATGGAGGGTGTACCAGTGTAACTTCCTAGCCTGAGAGAAAACAAACCTTTCTGAAAACATTCAGCTGGTTTTCTCTTCAGGCTCAGCATCAACCCAAGGAGAGCAACCCCAACAGCTACAGCAGCAATGAAGGCACCAGATGTTTTCTCTCTGGCTAGACTAAAATTGAACACTAAAAATCACTGCTGCTCTGCTCCCTGCCTTCCCTGAATCACTGTGTGTGTAACCCTGTGTAATCCAGCAGACCAATACACTTTTGATATAAAACCTAACAGCTGCATTTTGCAATCATTTTTACAATACGGCTGAAATAGTAGGAAGAGTACCAACTTGGAATTAGCTTCTCTTTATTTTCCTTAAAGGTTCAAACTTGAAAAACTGGTCCTTCTAATGTTTGGAATCTGTGTCGTCATCTGCAAATGGTGAATAATATCACACATTATTTATGCTGCTTATATTAAAGCAATTAAAAGTAAAATAAAACATTACTCAGATTAGGCTGTGTCATCCTATATTAATAAGCAATCCGACCTTCATCAACTGAAGAGAATTCAAGCTTATTTCCTTTTGTAGGTACAACATGTAGTTGGTGAATGATGGAGGTGGAGTATTATTCCACAGTCATTCAGAAACTGAGGCAATGCTACCATCTTGGAGCTGAACCACCTGGTAATTGTGACCTTTTTCACTGTGGCCAGGGAAGAGAGTACTAATAGGTCTCATTCCAGAAATTAAATGCCTTAGCCACAAAGTTACAATGTCACTTCCCATCATAAATCATGATTCCAATTAACTGAGGAGTGTGGAGAAACAAAATTCTCTTATGCTCCCAGAAGGATACAAGAACAATAGATGGATGAGTTCTCTAAATCTCTTCCATAGCAACTGTTTGTGGCACACGCAACCCACAGAAGGCACTGTCAGCATAAAAATCATATTATTTGATCACTAGTTTTTGTTTCAGTCTTTATATTTAGTTGTACCTTTCCCACACAATCACAAACTGAAGTAAGTTCTAAGATCGAAACTTTCCATAAACTGAAGTATTAACACTTAGCATATGTGAATATTTCTGGAATTTTCTATATAAACACTGTAATCTGATATGGAACAAACATAAGTTTATGAAAATATCTGGAACTGAACACTGAACTAATTGAAAGACACTAAGGGAGAAGAGACACATAACAGCATAGAAGAACCTCTACCACAGGATCAAAATAAGAAGATAATTAAATGGGCTAATATTTAAGATTCTTTAGTTTGAACTCTTTAAGCTTATATTTCTGTCTGATTAGGATTAGGATTTAAAGTATAAATTTGGTTTCTCTTTGTGTTTGTAATTAGAAAACTCGAATATTATATTACAGATAATTTCTGTTATAAAAATGCAATTATATTAGTTTTAATTACAACTCTCTTGTAGCTAAATATCCTGTTTTCCAACTGCTTTGCCCAGGAAGACTGTTAATAAGACTCGAAGTTGGATCTTATAGCCTGGGATTTATTTTTTAAAATCATTTTTTTTAACTTAAAGATCCTTCCTCTAATGGCTGTATGCTAAACTAAAAACACTTGGTAGTCATTAATAATATTTTAAGCTTTAAGATTATTCCTAGTAGCCACAGCAACATTTCAATAAGTAAATTTCAAAGTTTGTTATTTTTATACTGTGAAAGAAGTATACTTGTAGCACACCATTATTTCTTTTTTGGGGGTGGGGGTTATTGGGGATTGAACTCAGAGGCACTTGACAACTGAGTCTCATCCCCATCCCTATTTTGTATTTTTTGTTTGGAGACAGAGTCTCACTGAGTTGCTTAGCACTTTGCCTTTTCCTGAGACCAGCTTTGTATACTCGATCCTGCTGCCTCAGCCTTCCAAGCCACTGGGATTACAAGCATGCACCTGGCCCACCATTGTTTCAACAAATTTTTAGATAATTTGGTAGAATGCTAGTATTTTAAGTGATTTGAAAAACTTGTTGCCCCCAAATTAAGCAACCGTAGTAACAAAAATAAATGTATCATACATAGGATAAATATTTCTACAAAGTCTGAGTTTCAGAAAAAATTTGACATAAAATCGAGTTAATTACCTATATTGAGAAGTAAGTAATATTAGAATAAGCTACCCTATGTTTAAAAGATTTTTTTTTGTAAATGCCTATTCATTGTTTATAATCTCTACATAGGTTGTCTAGCAATGATATTGTCTTAACAAAGAATTTCTTCTCCAAAGCCTAGATTATGGTTTAACCTGAACATTTCTTAAGACAGATATGGTCTACCTTTTGTGTAGTTTATTTGCATCAGTCTTCTTGCTAAAAATACTTCAAGTGCAAGCACACATCCTAAAGAAATAGACAGGAAGAGGACAATCTGTTCAATCCTAATACACAAAATCAGTACACGGTCTGTTGTTTAGTTATATGTTATCAGTTCTAACTGTTCCTCTGTTCAGCAACAATGAAACTACTAAATACTGTCCTTTGTTTAGATGCAGCAAAACTTATCTTTACTCATCAACCAACCTCAGAGTGTTAAACTAGTTTTAATATAAGTAGACCGAAGACTTAATGGTTGAATCATATGATACTGCTCTGTCATTAATTTTCTTCTTTATGCCTAGAGTAAATTTTCTACTATGGTACCTTGCCTTTTAAAAAATAAAGGTCAGCCTCTAGTCTTTTCTAGGGTAAGCCTGTTTGAGGATAGAGCCATTGGATCACCCTTGAGCTTTCTGATTAGCAGCTTCATCCTCACTCCAACTGTAACCCACTCTGCCCTCTGCCCTGCCAAGGAAGCCATTAGCTTTGTTCTTCACTGTCAAGGTTCCGTCCTCAAAATGCTACACTAGCCTCAGTGGGTATATCCGGAGCAGATAAAATAACAACCCTTCTTCAAAATCATAAATAAATTTTCCTTTTAAAGTGCCAAATAAACTTCAAGTAAATAATCAACAACTATCTAAGGTAGAAAGGGATCCAGTGGTAATGTTCAGTGTAGGTCATCATGATGCTGAGTGATAACTGGTCCAGTTAAGCCCCTTGGTCTCCAGATGCACTTGAACATATATACCAGGAACAATGAATGTCAAAGTGGAAACTACCCTGGAAACTTAAGAAAGCTGGCTAAAAACAGGTTTCACATTTATGACAAATATTGCATATGTGGTAAAGATATGAAATGCCAGTACACAGAAAGAAAATAATAAAACACTAATGAGGAACAAAATCAAATATTTTTGTAAACGGGTAAACATACCATGTTCTTGAATACAGGTCTTCATTTTATAGAGTTATCAATTCTTTTTAAAATAACTCATCAATTTATTGTGATACCAAATTAAATATTAATAAATAAAACATCTAAAATAAATTCAATTTGGAAAAACTACACAAGAATACCCAAGGAAATTATCAAAATAAAAAATAATAATGGGTACCATCGCAAAGAAAGTAGACATATTATAAAGCTCTAATTATAAAGAAGAATTGGAAATGGGCAATGAGCATATGTTACTTAAGTTCACAAAATTGCCAATTTTAAAAACCAAAGAATATGTTGATATTTTTAAGAAAAATAAGGGCACTCAAATGTTCATCGCCAAGAAATATCATATTGAGATTTTTACATTTCTGCAGAACTTCATAAATAGATTAGGAAGGATTAAACATTATACCTTTAATCTATCACAGTCACCTCCATATATCCTTTCACATGTGAAAAATATTACCATAGTTCCTTTTTATTCTTTCTTATATTTGTTCTATTTTTATATCAAAATAGGTGCAAATTAAAACAACTCTAAGATTTGATCTTACTCTAATTAGAATGGCTATTATCAAGAACTCAAACAATAACAGGTGTTGGTGTGAATGTGGGGAAAAAGGCACACTTGTACATTGCTGGTGGAGTTGCAAATTGGTACGGCCACTCTGGAAAGTAGTATGGAGCTTCCTCAGAAAAGTTGGAATGGACCTACCTTTTGACCCAGTTATCCTACTCCTCAGTATGCTCATTATTTTAAATGTGTTGCTTCATTATCATTTGATTCCCAATAGTTTAAAATGAGATATAATTCTTATTTGCTACTTTGTAGGTATTATTTATTCATTTTTTGGTTACTTTGAAGATTTTCTCTTTACCTTTGGCCTCACAAAGGACTTAAAATCAGCATACTACAGTAACGCAGCCACATCAATGTTTACAGCAGTTCAATTCACAAAAGCTAGATTGTGGAATCAATCTAGATGCCCTTTAACAGATGAACAAATAAAGAAACTGTGGTATATATACACAATGGAATATTATTCAGCCAAAAAGAAGAATAAAATTATGGCATATGCAGGTAAATGGATGGAATTGGAGAATATCATGCTAAGTGAAATAAGCCAATCCCAGAAAACCAAAGGCCAAATGTTTTCCCTGATAAGTGGATGATGATACATAATGGGGGTGGGAGTGGGGGGTATGAGAAGAATGGAAGAAATTTAGATTATGTAGAGTGAAATGAGAAGCGGAGGTGCAGGTATGAAAGATGGTGGACTGAGACAAACATCATTACCTTATGTACACATATGATTACAAGAATGGTGTGAATCTACATCGTGCACGACCATAGAAATGAAAAGTTGTACCCCATTTGTGTACAATGAATCAAAATGCAGTCTGTAAAAAAATCAAAATAAAAAATTAAATTGAGTATAGGCTTCATGTGATTTTTTTTTCATCAAAAGTTTCATTCAGCATATTGTTTTTCACTCACAGCATTTCATTTAAACTATCAGATCCTTCCTTCTGCTGAAATTGCACATTCTGTTTTAACATATTGTCCACAATTTCTACTAAATGCTTTAATAGTTAATTATAGGTATGATCAATTGTACAATAGTTTCAAATTCTACACTATACCTGGGTTTGGATCTGGGCCATCTCCAGGTCTGCATTTTTCTCTTAATGACTTATGTTTTAGTTTTTCACCTAGGGTCAGACATTGGTCATAAGGCAACAACAGTCTGATGTAAATAATGTCTATGTATGAAAATATTATTTTCATGATGTGATTCATTGGGGATAGATGGAATGAAAGATGAATTGATCTAATTAGGATTGCTTTTTGTTATTACTTGAGTTAGCTTAGGTAGATCAGATCTTCATTCTTTGCTTGATGGATTGACACATTTGCTCACTGTGAGACCTGGAATTCCAAAGTATTTTTCTCGCTATTCCTGTTCAGTTCTTAGCTTTTTCCAGCCAACTTGGCCTGGTATATCAAATTCCTAGACTTCCCCTACCAATAGACTGCTCTTGGTCTTTGCTTGGGAAGACTTTTGCCTATGTCAAAAGCAATATCTGGTTTGGTCCAGGGTACAAGCACTTTGCCTGCCCCCCTCCACCAATGGCAGATTATATTTATTTCATTTCAGAAACGAACCCAGTGATCAAGTGATTTTGTGCATGCCCCACAATGGCTATTACCACCTTGTACTTTTTCAGTGTCTAAAGTTTGGATGGACTTCTCCAGTTTCTGCTAGATTCATAAACAGTGATTGATTTTGCCATTCCCCTCAGAGTCTGTCCATGCATCCTGCCTTGTTCAATCTTTCTTTTGAGTACCTGATAGTGATCCAGGGAAAAATGCTAGTGAGTAGATGCACCCATCTCTCTGTGATTCTCCGAATTCTAAAATGTCCCACTAACCTGGACTATTTTTCAAAAAGCTACTGTGACTCAGTTTCATACAAAAAAAAAATTCGGCTTCTATTTTCTTAAGAATTTCAAACAAAAAGAGAAAATTGTATTATAGAATGAAATCTGACAATGATTTGAGAGTTCTCATATTAAAGTAATAAGTATATGTCTTTTTATTACGATAATTAGCCTCAGTCCTAATGATTTTTTTAAGATGTTAATGTTCTCAAAATACTTTGAATTCTTTTATAAATTCTATGGCTTCAACTTAATTAAAATAATGAAATTACTAAATTTAAACTCCCCATTATTAACAATAGTCTTTTCCACAATATAAAAACAAAAAATTTCAATTTTATTTGTTACTCATTGTTGCCTTAGGAATAGTCATGAATCTTTACATTTATCCTTGTTTTGTATTTTTAAGTAACAAAGAGTTGTGTTGTATAAAGTTTCCTAACCATACTAGTAAAGAGAAACTAACACATTTGACAGAATTTATTTTGCACCCTGTAGGATTCATTTGAGTTTATCATACAGATTATGGAAAAATAAAAAGGACGATATCTAAATCCAACTATGGAAAATCAATGTATTAGTTGACAACTATCTTCAGCTATAACAAAGCACCCTTTCCCCATTGGCAGATAGGGGAATCCTATTAAACATATAGTTATCAAATTTTGCTATGTGATGGAAATATTTGGGAAGTTTTAAAAATTCCATATGCATTTTATTAAGTTAAGTCAGAATCCCTAAGGATAGAACCCAGCCATCTCAAGTATTTAAAACTGTCTACATATGTTGATTTGCAGCCAAGATTAGGAGCCATTGGTTTAAACAGAATGAAAGGTAATAATTTATTACTTAAAAAAGGAATTTAGTGCTTATATGCAGCTATCCAGGGTCATCAGGGACCCAGGTTCCTATTTTTCCAAGGACTCTATCCTTAAGAGCCTAGTTTTCATCTCCAACGTCACCTTGTGAAAAGGGGTTTGAGTCCCCTTTGACTTATGAAGTCTAACCTTAAGTAACTATCTGACACACTTTAATAGAAGTGAGTAGAAGTCAGAAATTTGAATGAATGTACCAGCAAAGAAAGTGGACAATGTTTTCTTCTAGGTGGTCAGATTGCCCATTTTTCTCTTACAAAAGATGGATGGTGGAGGTAACGAGCAACCTCTTTCATTTGGGCTTAAAACACTACCAAATATTTCCATTTTTCCCCTAAATGAAAATACTTGAAAATCAGAAAACTTTTTTTAAACTCATGGGTAACTAAAATATCACTATCTTACAATTTTCCCTGGCCCAAGTAAGTACTGCATTCTAATTTCCTCTTCAGTTTTTTTTTTTTTCCACTGAAATATCTGGATCTTTTTTGTTTTATCTCTATTCAAATGAATAGAGGAAATGAAAATTGATTTTCCAATTTGCCAACGTATGGGGTAGTTAGCAATACGTCTGAATAAATTCTCTAGTGTAGACATAGCCCAAGTATTTTATTAGCTTTAATAGAGTCAGCCAATCTCCCAAGTACATAAGTTGATGCTGGAGAGTAAGTTTTCAGATATTAGACTAGTATGCTTCTGTGAATAATTTAAACTCATGTCCTTTTGTAAATATTTAGTAACATATTAATTCATTCACCATGAGCTATATTTCCAGAATTTTTTACACATTTCAGACAATAAATTTTGAATTATATTCATGTAACTTGGTATCTATGAATTACCTTTGTATGCAAGAAAAAATATATTGCAACAATATCCATATGTAACCTTATTCCTCTTGCAACTCATGAAAGCTCTAATCATTCACTAAAGAAGGAAGAGTTCAATAACAAGCAAGAAAATAAAAACGGAGAGATTAAATGTTATTCTTTTTTTCACAAAGATAAGGGAAATAAGGATTCAATTCCATTTGTACTTAAAAGACTCTGTAAAATTTGTGCATGCAACATTTTTAGTACCTGGAAAATTAGGTAATTTAAAGACACCTCCCAGTAGGCTAAGTATGTAATTTTTATATTAAAACTTGAAAGTTTTAACAAAATGATGGAAAAACTTTGTTATTCATGGACTGTATGTGTTTTTCCAATGTAATAAAAAGATAAATATAATTTTAAAAAATGTATCCTATGATTGGTTATGATTAGATTAAATACTTTCTAAATATACTTTCTAAATAAAGATTCAGATAACTTTTTCATGGAAAAATAATTCAAAGTAATGAACTAAAAAGAATATTGCTGAATATTTCAAATAATCCAAGCTAAATAACTTTCTACTAGGGAACACAGATGTCATATAATTAAGAGTGCATCTTAAAGCAACAAGTGCCAAAATATGGGGTAGATAGCAATACATCTGAAAATATTAATGAGTATAGGCATATCCACAGTATTTTCAAAATACTAAAATATTTAAAATAGCCTCTTCTATTAGACTTAGACTAGGATGGTATAGACATATTTGAAGAATATGTCTGTTAATATGCAAATCAACAATTGAACAAAAAATTAAATTTTTAATTCTAAGATCTTTTAAAAGTAATAAGCATTGGGAATAAAATTATAATACAGCTCTTAAATTTTATTTTTTCAAATGGATACAAATGTCAACAATGGTGAAATGTCTGAGATTTTGCCACTCAGATTATCCTGCTATAGTGTCATTGATGCTGGTGAAAGACTCTGCAATTAGTGATAGATAATGGTTTATAACATCAATAGCAGTATCCAGAAAGATTAACATTTTTATGCTTCTTCCCTGGCCCTAATTCCCACAAGATTATATAAGGTTCTCTAAGCTTAGGGAACCCAAATATTTTATAACTGTCAGTACACATGCTTACCCTTTCCCTAAAGAGAGACTCAATCTCCATTTCTCAAAGCTAAATACAAACTGTCACTCAGCTCCAAAAGATATCCCAATTCCATGTTTTTCAAGAATGTTTACTATACAAATATAAAATGTCCTGAAACAAAGGGCAGCTAATCCCTCACTTGCTAAACATGAAATGTGTGAGACATATGGATAGTTGTCTCCCAACACCGTATTCCTTGCAATGAATGGTACCCAGTGACTGATACATAATAATGTTTGTCTTCTCTTCTTTCTAAATTCTTACAATTCTACTCGTGTTGAAATGTTGGTATAACATCATCTGTTCAGTTGTGCAAACATTTTGTACTTATAATTATTCTGGATAACCCTTCTGTCATAAATCAGATTTTATCTTCTAAGTATATTTCAAATCCCTCTTTTTCATTCATTTCACTTCATTTCATAATCAATACATTAAATCAAGCTACATCTGCATTTTATTGTTCCCTAACTGTAACCACTGAACAGGTAAAACATGAATCTATGGTTCACGAGAGCAATCTGTCACATAATGCAAGTCTGGCCAGTCTACACCCTTCCATTCTATCAGGTTTCTCGAAAACTACAAGTATTAATGTGGCTGATAAGACCCTGCAGTTATTGTCCTTGAATTCTCCTCCAAATCTAATCTCTAAAACCCCTACCCTTGCTCATGCTTCCCCTTCTTCAGGTCCTCATATTTCCCTTATACTCATTTTCCACAGAGATTGTGCATCCAATGCCCCATACTTGATTATTTCCTTTAAGAGAATTACAGTTCAAGAAGTATATGCTTTACAACTTCTTCCTAACCTCCGTAGATAAAATGTCCTAATTAAGTCTCCTAAAACCCTGGGAATTTGTCCTTGGAAAGCACTCAACATTCATTTAATATTTGTTTGATCATGTTTTAAATACTTGCTTCCTCTTTCAGATTATAATATGAGGGACAGAATAAGATCTATTTTAGCTCATCATTTTTTCTGACCCCTCTCACAATCCCCAGCAGTAGTGGTAACTGGCACATAGTATAATACGAATTAAATAATTTGCTGAATTTACCACTGCATGGGCTAAAAGCAAAAATAATCATTTAACAATATATGATCATTAGGTAGATAATTTCAAAATCACATTTTTGTAGCCATTACATATATGACTTAAATACATTTATATATGTATTTTATGTGTAAATAATGCTCATAAATAGAATGAAAAGAAAATCACAAGTAATATATATAATTTAGAAGTACAAATGCAAAGATAAATACATCAAATATGTTGATGATTGGATTTGAGATAATGTATTTTAGATAGCTGCATTTTTTGTCATTTTTGTGATAAAATTCCACATAATATATAGTTTTAAAATTTAGTCTATTATCAGACCCATCCACAACATTTGCTTCAGAAAATACTGTGCACTATTTGTAGCACAATGGAATGTTTTTAAAGATGTACCATATCTGTGTAAAACTAGCCTGTGGAAATGAGAAGCACATACTTTAAGTTTACAGTATCATCATAATGACATAAAAGGCCATATAAAATTGAATCATGTTGGTGATTTGCAAAATATAATTCTTATACTTCCCAACTTTTATTATACAAGTAAATCAATGGAATTTTTTTCCCTTACATAAGGATCCAGTTATAATCAATACTTGCATGTGAATCTGAATTTTCTCTACATTTACAAATCTACAGTTGACACTATAGAACAATAGTAATATTTATGCTTTATTTTCTGCCATAGTATAAATGGATCCCGGATGGCTTAAGGGAATTATATGTTATTTTCTAAGCACATAACTGAATTCAAAAGAGTGACATTACTGCTGAATAAAACAGCATTTGAGGTAGTGGTATTGATTATTTTCATTCTAACTGAAAATGTTGAAGAAGTTATACAAAATATTTGAAGAGTAGTAATCTGAGTAGACACTTTCTGGGGGTGGGATCACACTGAAAAGAAGTAATGATTACCATAGGAAAATGTGAAATAGTACTAAAAATTCAAAAACAAATAATAATCTTCTGTTCTTACAGAAGATAATTCTGTAAAAATATAGAGAGCTATAATTAGAACCACACTGAATTTTACATCAGGAAACCTATTTCAGTGATTTCCAGTGATTGCAATCAGTGTATAAAGAGCAACTTAGGGATTTTTTAATTAAATAATAAATAATATGGTGAACTTATGAATGGTCTCATGTTTTACTTGTTTCTGTAATTTAGTAGTTCATACTGAAATATTATTTTTATTAGTTTTTAAATGTTTCATTAATGTGTAATATTTGTATATATTCAGGACCTATAGTGTGATATTTCAACACATGGATACAGTATGTATTGATGGATATAGGGTAATTAGCATTACCCTTCCAATATTTCTTTTATTAACATTATACATTTTTAAATGATGATTAGTTGTTTGAGAAAGTAAATTTTAAAAGACAATTTTTAAAAGAATATTGACAGGAAATATAGTAAAGGTGTCAGTTCAAATGCTCACTTCTAATAAGTCCCTTCCCTGGACACAACCCTAACTGATCAGAGAGAATAGCAAATGAACATAGAACACAGGTGCCAAAAGTTGACTCTAGGGAATGATCTTAACCCATATCACAGATCTTGAGTGATGTCTTGTAGGCATAGAATATATAGCTCAATATCAAAGACTATCCAAGAATTCACTGGGATTCTAGTGAGAAGGAATTCTGGTCATCCTTTTATACCTCCTTATTTAGGGAAGTGAAATCTACAAACTTCAGCAAGCCAAGAAAAAGATGAGAGTCACTCGTCTTCAGCACCCTTTTCATGTACCAGGTAGAGAAATG
This sequence comes from Sciurus carolinensis, assembly GCF_902686445.1. NCBI lineage: Eukaryota > Metazoa > Chordata > Mammalia > Rodentia > Sciuridae > Sciurus > Sciurus carolinensis. Next base: position 145,467,337 of record NC_062214.1, read on the forward strand.
GTAACTTAAAACCACCCTGTGTGGTTTATTCTAACATTGTTTCTTAAAAAGAAAATGTAGATTCACAAGTAAATGGGGTAGGAATTTCTCTATTGAGGATGGTGAAGGACAGTGGAGACCTGGAAGTTTGACAGGTCTTGAAAAGATGAGCTCAATCTACCTGTAGTGATTTTTCTTACTCAAAACTAAAAGAGGATGAGAAGCCTCTGCTGCTAGGAAAATACAAGTGACCTTTCCAAACTGAAAGCCCACAGGACTTAGCACTCTTCTCTGCAAGTCGCCCTAAACCTAGAGAGAATTTTCAAGAGATGTCCCAGAGCAGCACTCCCAGAACTAAGTGGGGAACAATACTGTGGAAAAGGGTTTAATGAAAGTATACCATGTACCTTGTCAGTTATTGATATTTGATTGGTTCTTTCTACCTATGCATAAAGGTGAAGCTCCCCGGGGTTATATTTATATAGGCACATAACATGATTTTTTAAAACACTGATTCTGCATTGCCTTCATTCTGCCTCTCAATCTCCTTCTTCCACATTCCTTTATCTTAATTTTTAAGTACAGCTTCCTGGTTCAACTCCCATCCATTGTGATTCTGCTTGAGTTTGGACATCTGCATCTGTATTACAGAGGCTCTCCTGTTCTCAAAGTTTCCTCTACTTGCTTCCATTTCTGAACTTGTTTTCCTCTCTTGCTGCAAAATATGAGCATTACAGGAGAATTTACTGCCCCCCAATTTTAGTTACTATAGAAAATGTAGCTACATTATATTTTTTAGCCTCCTTAATAGGTATTATATTTTGAGTTTTAACCAAGAAGATGTGGGCAGAAATTATATAATATCCAGACCAGGAATTAAATACCCAAACTTCTTTGTAATCCTCCATGCTCTCTTGTTCTCATCAATTTTCTGATTACTGGATATAAATAAATCATTGTTGATTTAGAGGCAGTATCAGTGTTACCACAATAAAGGAATGGGAACGACTAAAATAATCAGAGCTCCCTGTCCCTGACTCCTTTCTCCCATTGCATCCATTGACGTGAGCAACACATAAACTTTTATTGTGTTAATCCACTGAGATGTTGGCTTGCTTGTTTTATAAGCAGTTAGCAAATTCTAACCCTTGTTGATGTCCTCTATTGTATGTTTGTTTTCCACTGGATTAACTTCTGCTCTTAACTTTTTAAGCTTCATTCCTTCTATCTTTATTTGACTTCATATGATATAATTACATGGAAAGTGGACAACATGTTTTTGAGCAAACAGTGGATTGCCAATGAAATTAAAAGGGAAATTGAAAATTTTCCTTGAAACTAATGAAAATGTAAACAAAACATACTATAAGTATGGAAGCAAAAGCAGTCCCAACAGGAAAGTTTCTAGCAATAAATTCCCATATCAAAAAATTTGAAAGATTTAAAATAAACAACCCAAAAATGTTTCTTTCAAAAATCTAAAACAAACCAATCCCAAAAGTAATTGAAGGAAAGGAAATAACAAGGATCAGAGCAGAAATAAATGAAATAGAGACACAAAGATGTAAAAGATCAATAAAAGATTTGGTTCTTTGAAAAGATAAACAATAATTTTTATTAAGACTAACTAACCAAGAAAAGTGAACATTTTTAATATTACAGAGCCAACAATAAGGTTTTGATATAAAATAAGTACATAGATAAATGAACAGAATAAAAATCACAGAAATAAATGCATGCATCTATATCCAAATGATTCTTGACAAATGCATCAAAAACATATTTAGAGAAGAGTCTCTTCAATAAATGGTACTGGGCATCCACATGCAGAAGACTGAAACTTGACCCCTATCTTTTCATTCCACACTGGCATCTGCCACAGTTGCTTCTTTGAAAAAATAAATAAATTTATAAACCACAAATAGTTAATAAATAAAAAGAAGGAACAAATAAAATAAACTGGAACTAAAAGGGTCTAAATTATAATAAATCTACAAAAAAGGAAATATAAGGAAGTAATTATAAATTAATTTAGGTCAATAGATTTTAAAATTTAGGTGAAATTATATATTCTTAGACAAATTCATCAACGCAAATTTTAAAATAGATATAAACACTGAACAATCCTAAAATTTTTATGTATTGAATCAGTTGTTCAAAATGTCTTCCTGTGGTAACCCAGTTGAGGAACATTTCACTATCATTTGTATGTTAGCATTTCTTGCAAGGAAAGTCACTGAATGACTTTCTTTTCAAAATATTTGCAAAGCAAACATTATTGAAGAAAGAATAAGTTTCTCTCTAGGCAAAAATGAGGTTTTCTTATTCTATAGTATAACAAAGATCATCTATCTCCTACTCACTCATATTTCTCTCTCCCATCTCTCTCTCTTAGATTAACCAAGTTTACTACTCATTACAGGAAAATTAGGATACCTAATTGAGGCTTGAGGAACCAGGCAAGATGTTGGGATTCTGACTATCACTATTACTGTGGGCAATGAAGTCTCTTATCTCTCTGACCCAGGAGTCTCTTATCTTATGTCAGTATCCTTGAAAAGGTTTCAGGAAAACTTGTTAGCTTGCAAGCAAGGTAAAATCCTAAATCCTTCACAGCTCCTCTAAGACATGGGCAGCTTAACAGATGGTAATTTCAAACATTCAAGAAAAAATAATTCTAATAATTCACAAAATATTCTTACAACTGCTAAACATTTAAACTCATTAATCAAAATCCAGACTTTGAAGAAAACTTGACATTTGAATGATTTGACTGCAAGTTCAACAAAACATTCAAGAATTCATTCTAATTCAAATGACAACATACTAAGTTTTCGTTAAAAATGTATTCAAACTTTTTCAGGCAAAGAAAAAAGAAAATACTTCATACCAAATGTTATAGACACAGAACTGCTCCCAGTCTGGTCTCCCTTCAACCAAGGAGATTTTCCTCGGCTGATGTACGTGCTGTCAGCAGACAGCTTCCAACTGCCAAGTCCTTCAGGATTTTCCTGAGATGCAGACAACTGCCAATTTTTTCCCAATTCTCCCTCTTCCTCTTTCCATAGATGTTGATCCCTAATATAGCCTGCCTACCAAACTCTGCTAGCATCTGCTTTAGAAAATACAACCTGAGACACCAAAATAAGAAAATTATGGGATAATTTTACTAATAAACATAATACAAAAATTCTGGAACATAATATCAGCAAATTGAATCCTGTAACATATTGAAAAGATAAGACCTCACAACCAACTTGGGTTTTTACAAAAGATTGAAATCACATTTAATATTATGAAATCTATTAATAAATCCACCATATTATTAGAATAAAGAAGATGATAGTATTTTCTGAAGAAATGATCAAATTTAATCTTTTAATGACAACTAAAACTCTTAGCAAACTATTAATAGACAGAGACTTATTTGTTTGACAAAGAGTATCTCAAATTCCTACAACAGACATCATATGTCTTGGTGAAAAATGAAAGTTTTCCCTTTGAATTAGTTAATAAATTAAAGATTTGATCTACCTACATGATTTAATCAACACAGTTTGGAGGGTCTAACCAATGTAGTAATACGAGAAAAAGACAAAGAGAAAGGAACAAAACTTTTACATTCACAAATGATATGCTTACACATGTAAATATAAAATGATATATAACTATATCATTATATTAGTAGGAATTTAAGTTGCTGTTGGATACAAATGCATAAATATCAATGGTATTTTCACTTTCCAGCAAAAAAGAAAAAAACCCCACAAAATTACAATTTGAATGTACCACTTAAATAGCATCAGTAAAAGTATACAGAGATATATCTAACAAAACACCTGCAAGATTTCTATAAAATATAATTTATTAATAGATATTTAATGCTTAAATCAATTTAGGAAACATGTTTTTTCTTCCAAATCAATATATAGAGTCAATGAAATTTCCATGTAAACATATAAAGAGTAATTTGAAAGACTTAACAAATTAATTCTACTACTGTAATCAGTATAGAAGTGTAAGGACAGCTAATTTCCTCTTGAAAACAGAAAGGAATCACACTGGTTTTGATATTTAAACACTACATCAATGGTATTGGTGTAGGGGTAGGAAAACAAACAGGAAACGATAGATGGGTCAAAGATTGACACAGTCAGAATACATGTCAAAGGTGGAATGGACAACCAGTAAAGAATCATGAAATATTTTCTTTAAATGTTTCTATACAAGGCAAATTCCTCTGGGTCACCACCTCTTATCAAAGGTTTGTGCCTAATTTCACATTGCACATCACAGTTTAAAGAGTAAAAGTGAAAAAAGAAAAGGTGCTGGTATTCTGATTCTCCCACCCGCAGGGTCAAGGCACTTGTGGGTCCATAGTCTTTCTATATGCCATGCAGAGGAAAAGGCCAAGATCAAAACAGTAATGGGGTGAGGATGAAAAACACAGTTATCCACCATTGGCTAATATTGGCAGTGCGATGCCAGATTGCCTGTTCACAGTTAACAATTCCAACTGATATTTTCTGGGAAACTGAGAAATTATCAACCAATGAAATTGCATTTTCCCTGCTGGAGGCTCATGTTGTTGTTTCTGGGAGAAACAGCTCAGGGGCAGTCTCAAACTCTGAGAGACTGCACCCATTATTTCCTACTGACTTGTCCTCCAGGCAACCCAGAACAAATGTGCAGAATCACCTGGAAACAATCCTGCTCCTTGGCCTAAAGTGAGGCTGGGACAACTGATTTTGGATGTAAACCAATTAACCCAGTTTGTTTATGCACAATTCCCAGAATTTTGGTTTTTGTATTCTGGATTGTTTTAAACAAAAACAACAAAAAAAATTGTTTATTCATTAATTTGTTTGATTACATAGAAATTTTAGGTGAGTATTACCTGCTTCCCAATAAATACTAACAGGTTATGCGGTAAAGAGACCTAGACCAAATTCTCCTATACACACAATATTGATTAATCAAGCATAAACTAACAATAATGTATAAAATAGTTTATACAATCTGCCTTGTAAATCTGATAAATCCTAGCTCTCTGTACTTATAGAAAGCCAACTACACCTTGACAACAAAAGAATTTACAATATTAAAAAAGCAGACCTTTTGGCCAGACATCATTACCCTACGTACATGTATGATTACACAAATTGTATGAATCTACATCGTGCACAACCATAGAAATGAAAAGATGTACCCCATTTGTGTACGATGAATCAAAATGCAGTCTGTAAAAATAAAAAACAATTATAGAAAAGCAGAACTTTTGTTATTATTCTTATGCACAGTATCAAGCAGTCAAAATTCTTTCTAACCAGTGACTTAAACAATAGGAATTATGCCTAATGAGCAGGTACCACCTTGTCTAGCTTCTCAGACACTATTTGAGTATAGGTGTAAGTGCTGCTAAAACATTTTAGATAAGCAATATAACTTGAAAAGCATTGGTTTCTCCAAAATACATTGAAGCCTCTTTTATATCACTTAATGAGCAACTAATTCATTCAATAAAACCCATTTTAGAGGATGAAAGTAAGCAAAGCATCTGCAGTAACTGGTTTATTAAAGAAATTAGGGTAGCCATTCACTGAATGTCACTTTATATATGCCACATGAACAACCAGAATGTAAGGTTGCCTTTGGAATTAAAAGTTAGATCATCTAACAACATATAATATCACGGTCTATGCTTCAGTATTTCAAAGTTGATTGTAGATGTTAGTACAAATGTGGAGAAAAGATAAATTGAAATTATATCTTATGAACAAAAATTAATTTCAAGTAAATTAAAGTCATAAATTTAAAAATAAAAATCAATGAATCAGAGACAATATAAAAAGGAGTCTTTATGATCTCATATTTGGGTAGAATGACTTAAATATGTACCATACACTGAAAGGTTGATTAACCCTATTTCACTAAAATTAATAACATCAAATGAATCATAAAGAAAATGAAAGTATAAATTCTAATTGGGCTAACTTATAAAGCACTCATATCTAAACATACAAAGAACTTTTTAAAAATTAACAAAATGTTAGAAAAAAATGAACATAGGTTTGCAGTAGAGGAAATATAAGTTGATAAAAAAAAAGTTGCTCAACCTCATTAATAATCAGGAAAATACAGTGACAAAATAACAATTTTAAATGCCTCTGGTATACATTTTAAAGCTTGGCAATATTAAATGTTAAGGAAGATGTAAAGCAACAGGAAATTTAAATGTTGCTGAAAACAGACTAAATTAGTCTTCTTTTGAAAAATGAAAGAAACCAATAACAAGATAAAAAACAAACCATTTTTAACATGTGGAGGTTGAATAATATATTTGGAATGAGGACTGGCTCATAAAGAAATTAGGAGAGAAATGAAAAAAATACTTAGAGATAAATGAGCACACAGAAACAACATATCAAAATCTCTGAGATAATAAAGAGTGTTGTCAGAGAAAAAGTTATGTAGCACTGAATACCAATGTTTTTTAAAAAAAATCCCAAATCAATAATCCTAATGCTACATTACAAGGCCCTAGAAAACTAAGAACCAACAAATTCCAAAATTAGTAGAAGACAAAAAGTAATTAATATCGAAGCCAAAATTAGTGAAATTGATAAGTTAAAAAAAAAAAAAACTACTAAGAAACAATGCCATAGAGGTGGTTCATTGAAAAGGTAAATGTAACTGATTAATCTCTCAACTAATCTAACCAAAAGAAAGAAAGAGAAGGCCCAAATCAGCAAAATTAGAGATGAAAAAGGAACTATAACCACAGGCATCTCTGAAATCCAGAGGATCATCACTAGGAACTATTTTAGAAATTTATATTCAAATAAACTTGAAAATATAAAGACATTGACAAATTTCAAGACACAATTGAAAACCTACAGACCAATATCAAGCAGTGAGATTAAAACAGCAATTAAAAGCCTTCTAATAAAAATCCCCAGATCAGATGAATTCCAATCAAGTTCTACCAGACCTTTAAAGAAGAACTAATGGTAATCCTTCCAAGATTATTTCATGAAAACAAAGGGAGGTAACAAACCAAATTCATTCTATAAAACAAGTATAACCCTGGAAACAAAATGCAAAAATTCTTAACAAAATATTAGGAAACTGCATTCAAAAACATATTGGGAAGATAATACATCATGATCAAGTGGGTGTAATCCCAGGGATGGAAGTTTGGTTCGATATACACAAATCAATAAATGTAATTCACCATATAAATATAATTAAGGAAATGAATCACATGGTCATCTTTTTTTTTTTTTTTTTTTTTAAACAGACCTTTCCTCTCTTCTTCCTGACCCTCTGTGTCATAGTTTGAATGCTTATGTGCCCCCAAATCCATATCTTGACATCCTAGCCCCCATGGAGAAGGTAGGACTTTGGGGAGATAATTAGTTTGTAAAAGTGGAGTCATCAAAATGGGGACTTATGCATAGAGATCAGAGAGTGTTCTCCTCTCTGCTCTCTACCACATGAGGATGCAATAAGAAGAGAGCCATGTGTAAACCCAAAAGGAAACCCTTGCCGTACACCGTATCTGCCCGTGCCTTGATCTAGGCCTTCCTAGTCTCCAAAACAGTCACATAAATGTTTAACTACCAGCTCTGAGAGCTACTCCACTGCAGAGTTGAGCTGATCCATTACCAGACTTATTTTTAGGAACTGGCCTGGAATGATTGGTGCTCAAAACTCATTGGCCAGATCTAGAAGCACGACCTCACCAAACAGGAGCCAGGAAGTGCACACCAACCTTTGCATGGAAGGAGGTAGAATGTCACTATTTCTACCCAGCTGTCCTTTCACTCTTCATTCCATGCCATTTCCTTTCCCACTGTTCCTGCTTTCTGCCAGTTTCTCAGCCGCCCTTGGGGCATGTACTTCCTTTATTCAGGTTTTCTTCCTCCCCCTTTGCCTACTACTTCGCACTCTTCTGGTCATTACTAAAAGTTAAAAATGACAGACTCAAAGACATCCTCATACTGAATAGAGAAAAATTGAAATCATTTCCTCTAAAACCAGGAACAAGGCCAATACATTCACTTTCACCACTCCTATCAATATAATTCTTGAAGCTTTACCCAGAGCAATCAGGCAAAAAAAGAAATTAAAGAGATACAAATAGGTAAAGAAGAAGTCAGATTATCTCTGTTTGATGATAACATGATCCCATATCTGGAAGACTGTCCACCCCCCCAAAAAAATCTACCAGAACACATCTAGTGTTGATCAATAAATTCAGCAAAGGGGCAGAACATAAGAACAGCATACCAAAATCAATAGCTTTCCTATACTTCAATAATTAATCAGTTGAGAAAGAAATCAGGAAAACCATTATGTTCATAATAACCTCTAAATACTTAGGAATAAATCTAACCAAGTAGGTGAAAGACCTCCATGCTGGGAACTATAGAACACTAAAAAATAAAATTGAAGAAGACCTTAGAAGAAGAAAAGATTGTCAAAAATGACAGTACTGCCAAAAACAATATACATTCAATTTTGATGGGGATTTAATACAATCTCCATCAAAATACCAATGAAATGCTTCACAGAATTAGAAAAAACAACTCTTAAATTCATTTGGAAAATAAGAGACCCAGAATAGCCAAAGCAAAACTAAGCAATAAAAGTAAAGAAGGATGCATCATGATACCTCATCTGAAATTATACTACAGAGATGTGCTAATAAAAATAACATGGTACTGCATCAAAATAGACATGAAGACCAATCGGACAGAAGAGAAAACACAGAGACAAATCCACATATTTATAGCCATCTGATATTTGACAAGGTGCCAAAAAATATATCTTGGAGAAAAGATTGCTCTTTTAACAAATAGGGCTGGCAAAACTGGGATATCCATATGTAGAAGAATGAAAGTAGATCCCTGTCTCTCACCCAGCACAAAAGTCAAGTCAAAGTGGATCAAAGACCTAGGAATTAGACTAAAACATCTGCAACTGTTATAAGAAAACAGGGTTAATCCTCCAATGTCTTGGTGCAGGCAGTGACTTCTTAATAAGACCCTAAAGCTCAAGAAATAAAACCAAGAATCAGTTAAGCGGGATGTCCACAAATTAAGGAGAAACAAAAAAAGTCTGCACAGCAAAGGAAACAAGAGCATGAAGAGAAAAGTGTATAGAATGAGAGAAACAACTTTGCCAGTTGCTCCACCTACAGGGGATTAATATCCAGAATGTATATGGAACTCAAAAACTTAATATTAATTAAACCAAATCACCCAATAAATAAATGGGCAAAAGAACTAAACAGACATTTCCCAAAAGAAGAAACACAAATGGTCAACAAATATATGAAAAATGTTCAATATCTCTAGCAATCAGGGAAATGCAAATGAAAACAACACTGTGATTTCATCTCATTCCAGTTGGAATAGCAAACATCAAGAATACAAATAATGATAAATGCTGATAAGAATGCAGGGGAAAAGATACACTCATGAATTTTGGTAGAATTGCAAATCAGAATAACCACTTTGGAAAGCATTATGCAGATTCCTCAAAGAACTAGGAATGGAACCACTATATGACCCAACTATCCCACTCCTTAGTATTTATCCAATAGAAATAAAATCAGCGTAGTATATTGGTACAGGTATATCAATGTTTATAGCAGCACAATTTAGCTAAGTTATGGAACCAGCACTGGTACCTGTCAAGAGACAAACAGATAAAGAAAATGTGGTATAGATACATAATGAAATTTTACTCAGCCATAAAAAAATAATAAAATTATGGCATTTGCTGTAAATGGATGGAACTTAATAACATCATGCTAAGTGAAATAAACCAGATTCAGAAATTCAAAGATCAAATGTTTTCTCACATATTTGGAAGTTAGAGGAAAATGAAAAATAGGAGATATAACGAAACTACAATGGAGATCAGAAGAGTAGAGGAAGAGGATGGGAGGAGAGAGGAAGGACTGGAAAATGGAGGAACTGTGGAATAAAATTAATCAAATCATGTTATATATATGTATATACACACACATATATATGAATACACCACAGTGGATTCCACTTTTATATATCCATAAAGCACCAATTTAAAAAATAATATATAAATAAAAGAAAGACCAATAGAACAGAGGAAGAGGAGCATGGGTAGGGAGGAGATGAGGGAAAGTGGAAGTATCAGGGACTAAAAAGAAGCAAAATTATTGTTGCTTATATTCTTTATAATTGCCATTGTGATTGAAGTATGAAGGACTCTTAGGGTAGTTTTGATTTGCATTTCTCTAATTGCTAGAGATGTTGAATATTTTTTCATATATTTGTTGATTGATTGTATATCTTCTTCTGTGATGTGTCTGCTCAGTTCCTTAGACCATTTATTAATTGGGTTATTTGTTTCTTTGGTGTTTTTTGAGTTCTTTATATATATTAGAGATTAATACTCTATCTGAGGTGCACATGGTAAAGATTTTTCTCATATTCTGTAGACTCTCCTACAATATGTGCAATCAGAAAAATGAGAAATTATACTCCATTTATGTATGATTTATCAAAATGCATAAATGCATTCTATTGCCATGGATAACTAATTAGAAAAAAATTTTAAATTTTTTAAAAAGGAGCAAAATATATTTCATGCATGTATGAATATGTCAAAATGAAGCCTACTATTAGGTATAACTATAATGCACTAATAAAAACATTTACAAAAACCATTTTATTGTACAATTGTCAAGATGATTATAAAATTCAAGCTAACTGTAAAAGTCTAATAGTAGCCAACACATATTTTAAAAAGAAGATAATAAGGAACTGTACTAGTAGATAACTAAGTTTATTATATAAGCAATAGGAAATCTAGACAAGAATCCACATAACTGGACACTTGATTTATTATACTGTAGATTAATGGAGAAAAAAGTGTTTTTTTCAATAAATAGAATTAGGGTATTTATCATTCTTAAGGGAAAAATTAAATTCCGTGTATCATACCAAGTACAAAAATGAATCCTAAGTGAATTAAATAACTAAGTGTGAAAAGGAAAAATACAAACTGTTTATATATATGTGTGTGTGTACATATGTGTGTGTGTGTGTATATATATATATGTATATATATATAAAATGACTTTAAAAACAACACAATTCTGAAATATAAAACACAATATAAAGGAAACAAATCACTCAGTTAAAATGAATGACTTCTCTTAATCAAAACATATATTTAAAAGTAAAAAGACAAAACAGAATTGGAGATTCTGTCATATATATTATAGTCGAGAATTTCGGTCTAGAAAAAAATGAATTCTTTTGAAATTAGTAAGAGAAAAGTAAACAACTAATAGGAAAATGGGCATAAACATAAAAATAAATCAGGGAAATGAAAACACAAATATCATAAGACTAAAGATGGATGTTTGATCACATTACTCCTCATAAACATGGAAATTTAAGTCAATTTGATAGCACCTTAAAATAGGTTGGGAAAAACAGTCCAGTGTTGGTGAGGAAGTGAAGTAACATTCACCTTCAAATACACCTGCTGGAGAAGTACACTGGCACACACACTTAAGGAAATAATTTGGTATCACCTGGTAAAAGTAATAATGTACAGAGCATGTGCACATAATTTTGTTGATATTTGAGCACTCTATGATTTACAGAATTTCCATATCACAAATATTAGCTTACTCACTTTTATCATCCTTAATGGGAGGGCTATTTCTTTATTGCTTTGTTTCAAAAACCACTATAATCTTTGTATTTCCCAATTTGTCACACTTTTTAAATGTTTTTATTTTTGTGAAAAGTTGATGTCACTAATGGGCATTACCTCTAACCATTGGATGATCAAGTGAGATTTTGAAATTAATATATACAAGCACCCAAAATAATACCATCCTATTTTCTACAGGTCATTCTTAAAGATAAAATGTTTATATTTTTGAAACTAAATGTTATTTATTTTTGAAGTATATATATTTGTAACATAGATTATGTAACTTTAAAGGTGTTTCTCAAATACTAAATTAGTCTGGTATTAAAATAAATGAGGCACAATCCTGGAAAATGAAGTATATACAGTGTGCACTCTAGAGAGAGATTTGATATCAGAAGAGCTGTGTTTGTTTGTATTGCATCAGAGTGATATAAGCAAGGTTGGGAAAGATTTAATTAAAATAATGAATTTGATTATACAAGTAATTTGCAGTAGATGACTACTGCAAAGTCAATAAGTGTTTTTGTTCTCTTCAAATTGTTCAAAACACAATTAGTTTCTATTAATACATAGGAACAAAAATAGGAATTAGCTTTTTTTCGGCATATTTGTTGGTGCATATGTTACCATGAAAATAATTGTTATCTTCCCATCTTTTTTAGATGTCAAAAGGTTGAAAACTGAATTTTGTAAAGTTTTTAAAATTTTTCTACTCTTGTTGATTCCTTTATTTACTTTTTGTTGTTATTCAGTGTGTTTAACCATTTTTTAATGTATTTATTTATTTATTTTGGTACCAGGGATTGAATCCAGGGAAACTTACAACACTAAGCCACATCCCCAGTCTGTTCTGTTTTTTCGTTTTTGTTTTTACATGGGTTTTTTTGTTTGTTTGTTTTTGTTTTTGCTTTTTTGCTTGTTTGTTTGTTGAGACAGAATCTCACTAAATTGCTTAGGGTCTTGCTAAATTACTGAGGCTGGCATTGAACTTGCGATCCTCCTGCCTCATCCCCAGAGCTGCTGGAATTACAGGCATGTGGTACTGCACCTGGCATGCTTGGTCACACTTTAAAGACTGCTTTAAATAAAATACTTTTGCTTTTAGTAAAGTCTGAATAAAACTCTGTTTGGTATGTAGGTAGGCTATCAATCAAGGAATAAAATAAATATTTTCTTTCCTAAGAGTTTAAATAATATTGTGTTAATTATTCTTGTTTATTGATGAATTACTGCCTTTATCAGTTTAGCAAACTTCAAATGCTGTGAAGAATAAAACATAACACAAAAATGTCCTTCAAAAACCAATTTGCACTTTCTTCTTAACATGTTTAGAATGTTCTCAACTAGTTATCAGGCTGGTCAAGTGTCAGAGAAAAAAGGTGGCATTTTCTGGGCAAATATGAAAACAGTTACATTATATATTTATATACATGGATAAAGAAAAAGAAAAAAATTAAATGTACAGGTCTCATTTAAAACAAGTACAAAAATTTAGAATATAGATTGCCATAAAAATTGATCATACATTATTTTTCAAAACTAAAACTAGACTAAAGATTCACAAACGTGTTAGGAACATTCACCGAAAGGATAGTTTCTTCAATAGAGCTGAGAAAATCAAATATCCACATGCAGAAGAATGAAATTTGATCCTATATGTTATCATTTTAAAAAATTCACTCAAAATTGGTTAAATACTTAATTTAGAACCTGAAACTATAAAACTACTAAAACAAAACAGAGGGGAAATACTTCAGGATGTTGAAACTAACAAGAAGTTCTTAGAAGAGACCCCAAAAACTCAAGAAACAAAACAAAAATAAACCAGTAAGATTATATCAAACAGAAACACTTTGCACAGCAAACAATCAAGAGTGAAAAAAAACAACCTATACAATCAGGGAAAGCATTTTCAAACTCTTTATCTGACAATATCCAGAATAATAATATCTGCATTACATAAGAAACTCAACTCACTAGTGAAAACAAACAAACAAAAAAAAAAAAAAAAAAAAAAACAAGTAGTTTGAATAGAAATGGGGCAACAGATCTACAGATATTTCTCAAAAGAAGACACATAAATGACCCACAGATGTGAAAAATGTTCAACATCACTAATCATCAGGGAAATTAATATCAAAAACTCAAAGAGATATCACCTCACTCCACTAAAATGGCTCTTATGAAATAGACAGAACAAGTGCTAGCGGGGGTGTGGAGAAAGGGAACTCTTGGAAACTCTTGGTGGGAATAGAAATTAGCACAGCTATTGTGAAAAACAGCATGGAGGTTCCTCAAATATAAATTTAGAACTACAATATGATCCAGCATTCCACTATTGGGTATTTATCCAAAGGAAATTAAATAAATATGCCAAAGAAACATCTGTGCTTCCATGTTCATTGTAGCACTATAACAATAGCCAGGAGATGGAAGTAACCTAAGTGTCCATGGGTTGATACAGAGAATGTGGAACATAGACACAATGCAATGTTATTCAGACACACACACACACACACACACACACACACAAAAGTGAAATCTGGTCACTTGTGACAACAGGGATGAAACTGGGGATCTTGTTAATTGAAATAAGCCAGGCACAAAAAGATAAGTTCTCTATGGTCTCATTCTATGTGGAATATTAAAAAGTTGATCTCAAAGTCTGAAATACAATGGTGGCTCCCAGAGCCTGAGGAGTGTGGAGACAGCGGGGAAAGGTTGATCTCCAGATACTGAGCTATGGTTGTATTCAGGAAAAACAGTTCTCATGTGCAGTTGTGAAGGAGGGTGACAAAAGATAATATACTGTATGTTTCAATTGCTAGGAGAAAGGAATTTTAATGTGCCCAACATTAAGAAATCATGAATATTTGAGGAGGTAGATTTAAATATTATAAATGTAGTAGGGCAAAATGGAAGCATTAGCAGGTGAAAAAGTGACAGGCTGTGTGGTTTTGCACACTGACACACAGCAGCTCTATTTATTGAGATTTAATCATAGCGACTTGCAGTGGCTAACAGGTACCTGTAACACACAGGAGCACAGTAGCAGAAGGAGGAAGCAAAGTGGTAGGGACAGAATACTACCCCTTTAGGCTTAGTGTAGTAAAAATCCCTAGGCTGTTGACAAGCTTGTACCCCTATAAAGAATGTAGAATGCACCCTCCAATAGAACTGCAACAACTCCCTTACCTTGGTGCACCCCAAAAGTGCTTATGTATAAAAGTTAAAGTTCACTTGCAACTTGGGGCTCAGATTTTGGCAATTACTCCTTTGGGCCATGGCCCAAACAACACTAATGAAGTGTTGTTTCTAGATCTCTATGTCCTGACCCTTATTTCCTGCTACATTTCTTGTTGATTGGCCTCAAAAATGGGATTCAGAAGACAGTAGTCTTTCACTTCCCTTGTTTCCTGGAGAGCTGCCAAGGATGCTGCAGGACTGGTCACAACCTCTGTCAACAGTGGGTTATTTCTCCCATTGGGGGTGACCTCTCTTGGTGCAAACATCACGTACCCCAGGGCAAAAATGGAGCCTGGTGAGATCTAGGAACCAACACCTGGAGCACCAGCCATCTGAATCATAAGAACCTGGGTTCCAGTTCTGTTAGTCCTGCCCCTAAGGACAGAAGGGGGGGCCAGATCACCTACTGTAGACACCCAGGTAACTCTATCAGGTCTGAAAGATAGAGTGAAGACAGAAACAACCCAAGTGATCTTATCAGGAGTGGAACAATAGGGTGAAACCATGTCTCTGAGGTCTGTGAATTGGGTGGAGGACTGGTAGAGCTAGAATCCTGAATCATTCCAGATGCCTCTAAGACAGATATGAACTCCTGTTTATTTTGACCAAGAAAATCCAGGAAGGTCACCAAGTCTTTGTGTACCAGTCGTTCACCACCACTGAACTCCTAACCTGGAAGAATCACACTCCCTCATTTACTGAAAACACCAGGCCATGACTGACTTGTCCAGTATGTCATTCAGATTGATAAACCCACCTATTCAGATTGCCAGCAACTGCTCCTGACCCTCTTCAACACAGAAGAACACAGTCGGATCACCCAGGGCACCCTAATGTGGCTTAAAGGACAAGTTCCAACCGGATGCCATAGAAGCACATCAGTATGCCCCAAACCACTTCCCTGATGAAGATCCAAGATAGGATCCAAATGATGCCAAAGATTATTAGTGGCTAAGGTGCTATCTAGAAGCATTCATTAATGGCATGAAAGTGGGAAGCAAAAAGACCATGAACATGAGCAAGACAACTGAGGTCCTGAAAGCACAGGGGAAAGCCCAAGCCAGTTCTATGAATTTCTATGTGAGGTGCTCCATCTGTATACCCACTTTGATCCAGGAACCACCAAAAACCAAAAAATGATCAGTGCAGTCTTCATGAGTCAATTTCAGGGAAATATTCATCAAAAGTTCCAAAAGACAGAGGGCTTGCCAGAATGAATACAAGCCTTACTTAAATCACAGAGGAGCTCAGGGAACATGCACTTTCCAATGCATGCCCCCAGTGATCCACCTCTTTGAACCAGATCCCACCTGCTTGCAGTTACCACCCAGTAAATCCATTTAATCTAGAACATAATGATTAGGTTACAACTCTAATTATCTAGTCTTTTCACCTCTGAATACTAATGCATTAACAGGCACTTTGGGGAGAACACATCATATCTAAACTAAAATGAGTAATTACATGATTCAACTGGTGATAAAATAGAATGTTTAAAGATACAGGAAAATACAAAACCACTAAGATCTCAATGTATCTAAAGATTCATAAATCAGTCCAATGAATCAGTTCATTATAATTCTAAAGTAAGAATGAGTTTCATTTTATTTTTTAAGATGTAAGTTAATTTATTTTAGCTTACTGGAAAACCACTAAGTAAGAAAAATAAACATGAAATATCCATCTTTGTAATTAGACATGCTCAAGAAAGAAAATAAAAACACTAAAATTGGATCCAATGAAAGCTTGTGGTACCACAAGAGTTAAAGAACTTCACTATTCGGTGTGCTTCTCAAAATTATCCTACTTGAAAAATCTTACTATCACCTTCCAAGTTCAAAAATACTATTACTTGCAGTATCAATGGGCTCACATTCAAACTCCTTACTCCAGAGATCCTCTCTTCTAAGTCATTATTACTATATAAAGTTCTTAAAAACATGATTCTAATCAAGTTCCTACTTAGCTTGAAAAATCATTAATAATTCTCTCAGTCTTCAAGAAAAAGAATTACACACACACACACACACACACACACACACTAGAGTTATTTACAAGAACATTCATGGAGGAAGGGCTCAGCAGAGGAAAGATGCTCAGCTTATGGTGGAGTCAGAAATTAGGAAGGGAGCAAAGGAAAGATGCACCTGAATCTAAACCATTTGGCATTTGCAACTGTGTTATTAGTTTTATTTATTTACATGTTTTGAGCCTCAGTATTCTAAAGTTTTATTATAGAAATATATCTTTTTTATCCATTGTGTAATGTCCAATGCAGCACAAAAATGCCTACCCACCACTTCATCTCGTACCTGGCACAGAGTGAAAACTCTGTTCCCTGTCATAATAATGCTCCAGGATCTTACTCTATTCTCAAGAAGCTTTACTCATAATGTTCCCTCTGCTTGAAAATTTTTCTATAAATGAACATTTTTTCAGTTTAACTCTTACTTGTACATTAAGACTGAGTATCACTACCTGCCATAAACTTTTCCTTTAGAAACTAGACTAGATTTAAGGTGGAAACTTGCATTCTTTATCATACCAATATATTATTATTGTCTGTTAATCCCTCTATCTTCTCACTACACTGAAAGTTCATTGATGGCAAGTTCCATCTTTGCCTTGGTCAATGTTAATTCACGAGGACTCATAAGTTCTCACTGGATGTTAGAGTTACGTTGAATTTTATATTACAGTCTAATCTCAATTAGGATATGTAAAACTAGAAGACAAATGGATAGCTAAACATCTAACTGTCTGATTAATAACTGTAATTTCTATAATTCAGCATATTTTACAAAGTGCTTTCACGTTGTAATGAAAATAACATAGAGGCAGTTTCAAGAGTGGTAAACTGGTCTCAACAGTCCTAAATTATATTATATTGTTTTATTTAAGAGGTAAGACATTTGCAGAGTTTAATTTGTTCAATCATTGAATTAGATTCTGAGGGAATTGGTAAGGACACAATTACAAATAAACTGTTATTGATGTGCTTAAAACTCTGTATCCAAACTCTCTGGCATTTAGAGCTATGCCTTTGGTTTTATGTATTCACATATTTTGAGACTTGATTTTCTAAATTCTATTATAAAAGTATATCCTTTATCCATTATGTAATGTCTATTGCCATACAAAAATGCATGACACATAATAGATGTTTAATGAAAATGTGAAGAAATAAGCATATAAAACAGAGTGTACCTCCTTTCTGAGATATGCTAAAAATTTAATAATAAAATGTATAAAAATACTTAATATAGACAAATACCAAGGTAATTAAATACTATATAATGACTTTTAAAGAAGTATTAACAAGGGAGGTTTTACAAATTCTTGAGATCACTCAAGGCATCTTTCCAAATGTCTCTGAAAAGTACTTAGCATTGCTTTACAGATAATAATCTCTTCAACAAACCCACCTTTCTTGGTTCCAGCTTTATATGCACTTTTCTGGCCAAATTGCAAAGTTTAAAATAATTACAGGATGGAATGGAATGGTGAATTGTCTATTAGAAGTAATAAAAATATACTTAACAAAATTAATCAATTCAGTGTTCAAAGTGTTTTCCAGGAAAGGTGGTAGTAAAGAGTTTTCAGATGGAAGCAACAACATTATTGTCACAGAAAAACAAAACAGAAGAAAATAAAAGCAAATTTTAAAATGTGCCAGAATTACGGAGTATAGCCTGTTCATTTACAAAAATAAAAATCAATCTGGCAGCAGAGAGTATATTAGAGAAAGACAAACTTCAAAGAAGATAGTCTAATTCTGAATTTATCATAGTGATTTAGGCACAAGATGATAGATACTTTAATTATCTGTACCACTAGGGATAGAAAGAAGAGGCCCCACATGATAGATGATATGGAAGTTGAATCTTTCAATTTGACGATTGAATGGGAATAAAGGATGAAGGTCAGAGAGGTTTCTATTATGAACATAGGGAACAAAATTATCGATAGATTTAACTAGAGAATAAAAGCATCAAATTTGTGTTTAAAAAAAATCATTCTGAAGAATGTATTTGGGGAAAAGGAAAGACAGGCGTTAAGGAAACAATTTAAGAAATAAGTGCAATATTTCAAATAAAACTCCTTGAGAACCCAAAGTAATATAAATGACGAAAAGCAATATATTATAAATTCTTTGCTAAAACTCATCAATTCTACTAAATTGTTCAGCACGTCAAGTAATTCACATGAAAATGAATGACAAAGTCAGACAAAGCCCAGGAATGTATTCCTAATAACTTTGCATAGTTTAAGCAAAATCTGAAAGTTTTAGGAATGTGTATGCTTTGTAGAACAGTTTTCTACTTGAAATTAATTCCTTCTAGAAAAAACAAGACGCAAAATGAAAAGCAGAATTTCTTATTTTTGGATAATGACTGAAGTTCAGAAAAACTTCAAAATAACAAAGTTTATCTCATGAGGAATGCAAGCAACATGGCAGCTAAGGAAGATCCTCTGGTGATCACCTCCCCACAAACAGCACAAAACTGCCTTCACAAGAACTAAGGAAATCCAGTGAGATTCCACAGTGCCTGCTTTAAGTATAATAAAATGAAAAGATACTGAGACTAGAAACCATCTCTATCACCTTACCTCCAATCTTGGCCAGTACAGCTATTGCCAGAACAGTGCTTACAGACAAGGCCCTAGAACTTTCCTGGCACGAGGCAGAGACCTGCACCCCAGTGGGATAGACTCCTATTTTGGTCTATATCACCATCAGTTAAGGCATGAGCTTCAGTGTACCTCTGAGTACACTGAGCCTATACCGGTCCTTATAGTTTCAAGACTTAGGCATGATTCACCTTACCATCAGCCTTGGTGGCCAAGGGACTGCCCGCACCAACAGTACTCCAACCTTGGGCAACACAGCATGGAGCAAGATCCCATTCAGTGGGTTTTAAGACAAGGTACAAGCACAAGACTATGCTCTAGTACTTAGTGCTGAACTAGTGAAACTTAACACTGGGAAGTTCCCAATAGCTCCAATCCCTAGGCCTGCCTATGAACGGAATTTCTGGAACAGCTCCAGTGATGAAGAGAAAACACAAACCCCAGTCTATCAGACTTTGGATAGCTATGCCTGTCGTTGATTGTGTAGACCTTAGCCATGAGCGCAATCAACAGGGTGAAAAGAGAACCTAGAGAATGGGAGAAAATATTTGTGAACTATATGTCTGAGAAAGGTGCGATATCCAGAATATGTACAGAAGTCCAAAAATTCAATAGGAAAGCAAATAATCTAATTTTTAAAATGGAAAGTAAACCTAATGAAATTTCTCAAAAGAAGACACACAAATGGTCAATAGGTACATGAAAAAATGTTCCACATCACTAATCACCAGGAAAATGAAAATCAAAACCACAGTAAGATATTACCTCACTTTAGTAAAAAAAAGAAAATGGCTATTATCAAAAAGACTAAATATAATGAGTGCTGGCAAGGATGTGAAGAAAGGGAACCATTATATACTGTTGGTATAAAAGTAGATGAATATAACCATTATAGAAACCAGTATGCAAGTCTTCAAAACATTGAAATTAAAACTACCATAAGGTCCAGCAATTCCACAACTGGTTATATATGGAAAAGAAATGAAATCAGTATGTCAAAGTGACATCTGGATTCTCATGTTCATTGCAACCCTGTTAATAGTCAAGAAATAGAATCAACCTAAATGTCCAAAATATTTTTAAAAAGTGTGACACATACATATATATGCCCAATGGATTTCTATTCAGCCATTGAAGTATGAAATCATGTCATTGTTGACAACACAGACAAAAGAGGAGATCATTATGGTAAGTGAAATAAATCAGGCACAGAAAGAAAAGTATGGTATGATCTAACTCATATGGAATATAAAAAAGTTTGTTGTGTGTGTGTGTGTGTGCGAGAGAGAGAGAGAGTGTGTGTGTGTGGTGCTGGGGATTGAACCCAGGGCCTTGTGCATGCCAAGGCAAGCACTCTACCAAAAAGCTGATCTCATAAACATGAAGAGTAAGAATAGTGATTACTGGAGACTGGGGAGAGTGGGAGGGGTCAGGAAAAGCTGATCAATGGAGACTAAGTTATTATAAATAATAATGATGTACTCTGCATTTCAAAAAGCTAAAAGGGTGACCACAGATAACAGCATGGTGACTGTAGATAGCAATAATGGACTATTTGCACAAAGCAGTATTTCCACCATAAAGAAATGATCCGTGTTGAGGATACAGATATGTTTATCCTGATTGAAGCATTATGTGATGTATACATGTGTCAAAACATCCCATGATACACTATTAATGTATATGATTTTTACATTTTCATGTTTTGGTTAAATTAAAAAAAGTCTCTCAATCCCTAAGGGGGGGAAAATGTGTTTGATAGAAGCCACTTTATTTAGTTTCTAAGCATATATTAATCTCAAAGTTTAAATTAAGTTCTAAATGTGGTATTTAGAACAGGCATATCTACCTGTCTATACATACATAGAACATTATTTATATGTATATGGTATATTTATAGTATAGATATGTTTTATATAGAGTGTGTGTGTGTATGTGTGTGTGTGTGTGTCCCTGTGACCATGGACCAAGAATTATAAAAAGGTAGTAAAATGAAATGTTTTGTCAGAATTTTAAAACAAGATTTCAGAAGAAATGCAGCAGAAGGCATGCAATGTTGTATGTGTGACTTTCAGATACTGCTCAGTAGAGAAGAGAGCATCTGAGTTGGGATTTACATCATAAACAGGAGGGTAATGCATAAAACAAATTAGTGATAAATATATACTGGAGAAGACATCAGTGGCAAGAGTTCAGATTTTACTGATTGAAACTGCAAATGATGTGTGTGCAAGGATAGAAAGAGAAAGCAGCATAAAGGGTGTCTCTCCAGCATTGGGAGGTTTCATCTTGTAAGGGGGAAAAGAAGTAATGACAAAGGAGGAAGGACAGGAGGAGAAATAAAGATAGCACAAACAGAAATCTCTTTTAAGAGTCTCGAATATGAAGAGAGTGCTAACTCTCTCTAAGGAGACATGAGATCCAAGAAAGATTATTTTAATATAGTATGAGTATGTTAAAAATTTTGATCTCAAGAAGAGACTATTAAGGTGGGAATATTGAATATTCAGAAGGAGGAATATGCTAGACAGCAAGTTGCTGAGGAAGTAGGATTAACTGAGTTCAAAGCAAAGATGGAAGAATTGTCTTTCAGTGGAAAAGAATAAACTGTCTTGCAACCAGTGGCCAGGGGGAAATATTCAGGGCAGGTATATGGGGAGACAGGAAATTAAGGTGATTTTTGTTTCTTGGTTTGTTTGTTTTGTTTTTCACTAAAAAGGCAGAGAT
Organism: Sciurus carolinensis; assembly: GCF_902686445.1. Lineage (NCBI taxonomy): Eukaryota > Metazoa > Chordata > Mammalia > Rodentia > Sciuridae > Sciurus > Sciurus carolinensis. Next base: position 145,489,642 of record NC_062214.1, read on the forward strand.
ATCTGAGGCCATGAAAAGGAGGTTTGAGGACAAGTGCAGGGGTAGCAATAGTGAAAGAAGAAAAATAATATCTGGATACAAAATGTCTTGAATTTCTAGACACATAAGGGGAATCAAATGAATTTGGAGACAAAGATTTATAGAGGCAAACATCTGTCACAATTCCAAGGATGTCTAAGAGCTCTCTAAAAAGACTGATTAATCTTAAAATTCATCTCAGCTTGGTATTTTGCCAACCTGTTGTAATGGAATTATACAAGGGTTTAAGACTATTGTCAGAAGTATTAAGTAAAGGAAATAGTATGTATTTCCTTACTGAGGAAAGAAGTGAGGTTTAAAGATGCTAATTACAGAGAACAAGAAAACACAGCAAGATGGGCATTCTCTGTGAGCCCACTGTATAGGAGTTGTTGAAATAATTGAATAAAGTAAGGTATAAGAGGTTGTGGTTAGAGGGCATTTAAACAGACATAAATGGATTAATTCAAATAAATATGTTCCTACTGATCATGCTTCCAACTTTTATGTAGAGAGGTACATCAGATCCATTAAGAAGTTTCCTTTGTATGGCATTCCGAGTAGTTCCTTACTCGGCTATTGTGTAAAGTCAACTAAGCTCATGTCAATTTTAAAAAACCCTAAAAGGGAATTCCAAACAAATTGGAGTGCTCTTTTTGAAAACTGTCTGTTGCTATTGATTTCCACTTCTCCTGAACACAGTATAAGTTTCCTGATGAGAAGTAGATTAGCTTAGTTCAATTCTAACTTTGATGAAAGACAGACCAGAGACAAAATAAAAAGAAACTTAGTGTGTTTGTTGTAATTGATTTTATCACTCGTGTTTTTGAGAGATTGCCAAGATTAAAAGCAAACGTGCTGACATCTTTGAATTAATTTTTGATCATAGGCATGGAATTTCTATGGGAGGTAATCACAGGGAATACATTTTCCCATTTTTCTTGACCTCAAAAATCCAGAAGTCATTGAAACTTAGGACTGTGCTAAATTGGGCTCATATTTGAGAAAACCATTTTATACCTCATTTACCAGGGAGTGAAACTTTGAGGTTCAAAGATAACCTTGTATCACCTTGTATCATCTTCCATTCTTTTGAAATAATGTGTGCTTTCCACCTCCATGCACATAGTTTCCCCAATTTCAGTCTAAAAGGTGTTCAATCTATAGTGTAGCCCTTCTGAGAAGGCAAGGGGAAGAGGTTAAAAAAAGATCTAAGGAGTCACAGAAATCATTTAGACCTAGTCCTAATACCCATATTTAGTCTTTGAGGTTTCTATGACTCTTTTACATTACACATGGGATTTTAAATACACAGATAAAAATAAATGAGTATTTATTTCAAAATCCAGCAAATACCCTGACATATTTTAAACCTCAATTGTTTATTGATGGGGTTACAAGCCACACTACCAAAAACAGCATTCATCTTAAAATTTATGTTGGCTATTAGCAATAACAACTATCTAAGAGCTTATCTATCACTTAATCACTTTTAAAAAGTACTTATAAATAGGATCCATCCTTTTCCTTTTGCTTTCTCATGTTGTTATGGTTTAGATATGAGGTTTTCCCCAAAAGCTCATGTGTGAGATAATACAAGAATTTTCAGAGGTGAAATGATTAGATTATGAGAAGTGTAACATAATCAGTAAATGTATCCACCATTATGGATTAACTGGATGGTAACTGTGGGTAGGTGTGGCATGGCTGGAGGAGGTGGGTCACTGGGAGCATGGCTTTGAGGTCCATACTTTGTTCCTGGTGAGCAGAGCACTCTCTCTGCTTCCTGGTGTCATGTCCTAAGCTGCTTTCCTCCACCAGGCCCTTCTGCTGTGATGTTCTGCCCCACCTCAGGTCCAGAGCTATGGAGTCAGCCAACTGTGGACCAAGCCTCTGAAATTGTGAGCCAAAATAAACTTTTTTTCCCTCTATGCTGTTCTTGTCAGCAATGAAAAAGCTGACCGAAATACACCTTAAGTCAGGAATGAGGAGGAGAGGCGAAAAAGGACCTAAAATTTTTCCTGGTTCATGAAATGACACTTTCTAGAAAAATAAGGGTATGAATCTGCCATCTAAAAATATCAAGATGTCTTCATTCAGAAGGTTTATAACGTTTTCAAATGCTTGGAGTCACACATTTACTGATAGATGATAGAGATACATATGAGGAAGGAAGGAAGGATAGAAGGAAGGAGCAGGTAAGGAAAGGTTGTTGGAATCCTAAATCCCACTTCAACATTCAAATACCTTCCACCTTCTTTGAGATTTATGTGCTTAGTTTTCTTCTTTTCACCTAGCTCTATGTTGCTGGTTGACCATTGTTGGTCTTGACTTCATTCTTACCCTCTTACTCATCACCACATACGTTTCTAGGGAGAAATTCAAATTCATATTGAGCTATACAAAATAGTTGTAATCAAACTTTGACTTACCCCATTTTTATTCAGGCTGGGAACTGCAGGCAAATTGAAATAAATTCAGAAGTCTATCAAGGTGCTTTCTTAAACAAAAGAACTGTCTAACCCCCATGATTATTTTGACACTTTTCTATAAAGCATTCATATTTTGTTTTCAGGGGTCATTTATTTGTACTATTTCCTAAGCTTTAAATGTTGGCAGTTTGGTAGAGAAGTCCAACTATGTATAAATACTTGGCAGAGAGAGTAAATGGCTGCTGCTACATTGTGACAAAACTGCCGAGAGCTAATTTCAAATACTAAGTGTACATAATGATTTGTGATAAGCAGTCCACTGTGTTGAAAGCAGAATATTTATAAATGCATTCTAGGTCAACAAGTATCCAAAACATCTAGATTAAAAGCAACAAAGAGTACCTCATATGGCAAACAATTGAAATTTTTCCAACTGTTTCAGAAGAGTTTCTCTGTGTTAACTTCAATAATTTTCTTTCAATCTGTTCCATTTTGTCCTAGCCCACCCACATAGTTTAAGTCAAATCAGCACTCCTAAACAGCAGGCACTAGAAAAAAGAAAAAATAAGCCTATTTAAAGGGCACATAGACGAAAGAGAAAAGTAGAAATAATGTCAAGCACCCAGCTTCCAAGTATCTCATCCTTGGCCTCTGAGGAGTGGAAAAGTTACACAGGTCTCCCACTTAGAATCAATGCACTTTACATGCTTTCCACGGCTCCTCTGGACATACTGCAGCTGTGTGCATCCCTGTTCTGCTGTCTCAGTGAAAGCAAAAGGGAAGTGTTTGGGTATCAGCCAAGCATCCTGACTAGATGCACATAATCACATCTCTGATACACTAACCCATGGCCTGACTCTCTCCTTGATGCTGACCCAGTTTTCCATCTTTCACCCTTTCTAAAGTGAGAGCATATCTCCCATCTCTTCATGTTCTCTAAATTCAGTGAGAAGAATAAAGATTTAGATATTATTGGCTTAAATTCATTGCCTATCATAGGGACTGCCTGGTGCTATGTCACTACACAGCTTTAGCTTCTTTTGTCCCCCAAGAGAGGAAAACCATATCAAAAGGGAGAGTCCAAATACAGGATCCCAGGTTTGAACAAAATATAAACAACACTTTAATGTATACCTGCTACATCAATAGCCAATACTGGTGTTTCTTTTTACTCAAAACCACATTAGTCAAAGTGCAAATAAGTAGATATCTCTAAGCAATGATCTATTTCACCTCGTTTCTTAAAATCTTGTTATGACAGTAGTGTGTTCTTGCAATAATATTTATATAGCGATTTTTTTAACCATTTCAAAATTTTGTTTCTCCAGGCACTAAAAACAGTGTAATATACTTGCTATTTTAGTGCTATTTTCCTTGCAATAATAAATAAGTGTAACTGTTCAAACTTCAAAGAGTTCTAGTGGAAGGGTTGGAAGAGGATAAGGACCACTAAAATAGAAAAGACTAACAATCACTAATTCTTAAAAATGCATTTAGATTGGATATTGCCCAATTCAGTATAGTCTGCCACCCCACCATTAAATCCATTTAACAAATAACTATAGTCAGCATTAATACCATGATCTCACATTTGTTCATATGTGTGTGTGTGTGTGTGTGTGTGTGTGCGTGTGTATAATCCCTAATAAAACATACCCAGACTTGACAGTTCTTCATAGTCTACATTATGACAAGAACATTTAATTTAAATTGAGGCAGCATAACATAGTAAAATTCACACGGTAAAATACTTAAGCTCTTGACCCCCTTGGCAACTATAAGCCTCTAGATTCTTATTTGTAAAACAGTTTATTCTAGGAATATAAATTCCAGAGGGGTCTTCTGAGGATTATAGGAGCTACTGCAAGTAAAGCACCAAATACAAAAAATGGGCAAATGCTATAAATTGCATAAATAGTAGCTATTAATATTAATAATTCTTTTTGTTCTCTCATTAAATCAGTTGTAGGTGGAGTATAGCATATAATATCATAAAAGCAAGTGAAACTTCTGTATTTGTGATAACATTTTCTCATTAATAGCATTCCATGATTGTACAAGAAAGCAAAATAGGAGATCTCTCTCTCAGGTCCCACTTAAGCAACAGCAATTTTGGTGGACATCTGTGAACACAAATGCCTTTGTGGAAACTTTGAGCTCCAGAAAGAAGCTTGCCAAGTCCCACTAGAATCCAAGACCAACAATTGCCATTTTGAGAATGCAGATCCCTGCCTAGGTGGCAGGATTGCCAACTATGGTTCTGGCTATACCTTGGAAATATTCTTGATCCTTTATGGAATTGGCTAACTCCCTATTTGGCTACAGTCCTGCCACCACCATCATCTGCTACAGGACATGGAAGGAGTCATATCTGAATATGTTCCCAGAGGCAAAATCAATAGTTTCAATATTACTGCAGATCTTGAAGCAGTGATTTTAACCCAGTTCCACTCCCTTTCAGCAATAGCCCAACAACAGACCTGCCTATCAAGGGACCTAAAGGGAGAGACATTTCCGTCTGTTTTACCAGGGAGGCCTCCAGGTCCCAGTCCTACCTGTGGCAAGCTGAAACAGTCCTGCAACTCAATAAAAGCACTGGTTAGTTATGATGTAGAATACATTCTCCCTACCCAGAGATGTACCCACTGACCAGGTAGAAAAATTCTCAGGGACACAGAGCCACATTCATCTGCACATACAATAGCAAACTTGCTATTTGTAGACTAACTGAAAATCCTGAATTTCACCCCATTACTAGCTCCAATTTTGCTGGGCAGTGATACGGGAGGCAATCACACCAACCCTGGAACCCAACAAAAGAAGTTCTTTACAAAAATCAGTCTATTATGACTAGAAGGGGTGTTTGCTCATTAAAATGCAGAGAAATAAATGCAAGGTTATCTGTATCATGAAAAATTAGGCAATCATAATACCACCAAAGAAAACTAATAAAGCACCAGCAATCTAAAACAGCCTGACAAAGAAGAGTATACAAAGAAACAAAATAAAATCAAGAAAGCAATGGATAAGTAAAATTAGAAGTTTAATAAAGAAATAAGAACTATAAAAAGAACCAAATGGAAATCTGGAGCAGAACATCACAATGATGTAATTTTAAAAATTCCCGAGAACTTCAATGGCAGATTTGGCTAGGCAGAAGAAAGATACAGTGAACCATAAAACGATCCATTTGAAACTAACCAATACAGAAAAAAAGAATAAAAGAGTGAAGAGACTAAAAGAAAACTATCAATAGAGAAAACCTATATCATGGATGTTTCAAAAGAAGAAAAGAAAGAAAGCTTATGTAAGGAAAAATAATTAAAATCTTTCCAAATCTTGGGGTGATATGGCAATCCATAGTCATAAAGCACAAACAAAATCAAGTCAAATAATTTTACACCACACAACATTATAATCAAATCATCAAAAGCCAAAGACAGAGTTTTTAAAGCAGTGATATAAGCAACACTTCACATACATGGGAAACTCATTAGGGTATTAATGGATTTCTCAGTAAAAATCTACAACACAGGAAGGAGTGGGTAATACAGTCAAAGTGCTAGAAAAAGAAAATAGAGACTACTGTACTTCAAAAAATTGCCCTTTCATAAATAAGAGCGATAAAGACATTCTCAGAAGAACAAAAGGAGTTCATCACCACAGATAGGCACTTAAGAAATGCAAAAAAATTGTTCTCCAACTTGTAATTTTAAAATGCTAAACAAAATCATGAAAACACATTGATAGTTCAATAAAAGTGTGACAAGAGAAAATATGAAGTCAAATTCAAAATACTCTAAAATAGTTCTCTTTTTTTTCTTTTTTTTCTTTTTCTTTTTTTTCTTTTCTTTTCTTTCTTTCTTTCTTTTTTTTTTTTTTTGTAGTTGTAGATAGAATGCTTTTATTTTATTTGTTTATTTTTATGTGGTGCCAAGGATCAAACCCAGTTTCTCATAGGTGTTAGGCAAGCAGTGTACCACTGAGCTACAGACCCCACCCTCTAAAATACTTCTTATTGGTAGTGTGCAAATCAGTTTTAACACTAGTATAGAAGCTACAAATTGAAAAGTATTTAAAATAGCCATAGCTATAATAATCTCTTAATGGATACACAATATAAAAAGATGTGGGTAACATCAGTAGCACAAAATGAAGAAGGTTGTGTAAAAGTATGCAATTTTTGTGTGTATGATAGGTGTTATTAGCAGTTTAAAGTATACTGGTAATAACTGAAATACATAAGATGTTAAGATATTTTAGTAAGCCTCGTGTCAACCACAAATTAAAAAAAACCTGTGGTAGATACACAAAAGAAAAAGAAATCAAAGGATATCACTGTTAGGTCTTTAGACCAAAGTAACTCCATTTTGAAAATCAGCACCTGCCAACCCAGACATGACTTTCTCCTTAGGCCCACCCCAAAAGAGTCCCTAACTACTAAAACCACAGCAAAGACATCAAGTAACAGTCACAGGGTCAGACCAGTTATTTTTTAACTACTCCATTGTATAGGACTACATAGTTTAGAAGTTTTTCCTGCAGGCTGCCGCTCCTTGCAGAGGGGCAACCTGGTAGACTCTCTCTGTCGATAAACCTTTGCTTAAACTCAGAGCTGTGTCTCTCGTAGATATTTGCACCAATTACCCTAACTTAGAGCTCTTCTCTGGTTCTCCGGTGGCCCTGAATTCTCCCATTCATTCTCTCTCTCTCTCTCTCTCTCTCTCTCTCTCTCTCTCTCTCTCTCTCTCTCTGAAAACCCCAGCACTGGGTCAGGGTCTTCCACAGCTTCAGTCACAGACCTATCAGGGATGGCGACAACACTCACTGATGGTCTGCTCCTGCATGGGAAATCAGAGAAGTTGTGGGGACACCCCTTCCTCTCTGTTTCCCTTCTCTGGACTCCTGAGAACTCTTAGCATGGGCTCTGCCCAATCTAAAATTCTCCATGACCCCCACCCCCTTGACTGTCTCCTCAAAAACCTTCAGTCTCTCCATTTGACTGCAGATCTCAAACCTTGCAAGCTCTTTATTGCAACACAATCTAGCCCCAATATAAATTAGATAATGACTCCTCTTGGCTAGAGAATGGGAGTTTCAATCCCACCATCATACAGCAAGCAGGTAGAGATTCCCTGTGATCAAGTCTTCTCTTTTCTTCGCTCTCACCCCTCTTTGTACCAATCCTGCTCCCCTGCACAGGTCCTCCTTGCTTGCTCTCCCTTAACCCTTTCACCTCCCAATCCTAACAACTTTCCCTCTTTTGACCCACAGATCACTCTTCACTTCCTCAACCTCCACCCTATGCTTCTTCCTCTGCACGCCCAGCCACACCTTCATCACCTCACTCAGACACACCTTCAATAAATAGGGACCCATATTCCCCATCCAGTTCTGTCCTTCACCCCTCTTCCCCTTCTCTTGACCTCAACACCACATCCCCACTCCCGCCTCTCCTTCTCCTTCTCTCTCTCCTCCTCATATCCACTCTCGTGGGCCCCACTCAGTTGCTCCAGTAGCCCTGCTCCTACCATTGCAGGAGACAGCTAGAGCCAAGGCAGTGTGCGTGTTCACGTTTCCTCCTCGCTCACTGACCTCTCCCAGATTGAGAAATGTTTAGGTTCCTACTCTACTGATCCCGATTCCTATACTAAAGAATTCCAATACCTTACCCAGTCCTACGACCTGACATGGCATGATATCTGTATCATTCTTTCTTCTACCCTCCTCCCAGAGGAGAGACAGAGGACTTGGGCCACCGCACAAGCACATGCACATGAGACACATAGAACCAATCCCACTCATCCTGTTGGAGCTGCTGCAGTGCCCTCAGAGGAGCCTAACCGGGATTACCAAACCAATGGCCACACTCTAAGAGATCAGAAGGCTATTTGTCTCCTGGCAGGTCTTAAAAAGGCCACTCAGAAGGTGTTATTTTTGATAAGCTAAGGGAAATTACCCAAGAACCTAATGAGAATCCAGTCCAGTTTCTCTCCCATCTTACAGAGGCTCTTCAATGATATACCAAGGTTGACCCACAATCCCCAGACAGTGCTATCATCCTATGACCCATTTTATCTCCCAATCTGCCCCAGATATTTGGAAAAACTTAAGAGGTTAGATGAAGACCTCCTAACGCCCCCAATCAACCATCCTTAATGTTGCCTTAAGGTTTTTAATTATAGAGAACAACAAAAAATAGATAAAAAGAGATAAAGCCAAATTTCAACTTTTGGCACAGGCCCTGCACAGCAAACCTGATGGTACAGATTCCAACAAATGGAACTATAAGGCACCTCCTGGACCTTGTTTCAAGTGCAAACAGGAAGGACACTGGTACATGCACTAATCCCAGACTGCCACCCGGCCCATGCCCTAAATGCAAAAGGGACGGACACCGTGGAGTCAATTGTCCCTCCACTCAATGAGGTGAGGGGCCAAACCTTCCCTCTTCCTCCTCCCTAACTAACCTCACAGGGCTGGTTTCTGAAGATTGAAGGTGCCCAGGACACTCTGCCCCAACAACCATCACCCACTGGGAGCCCAGGGTAACTGCCACTGTTGAAAGTAGGCCAATTTCTTTCCTCATTGATATGGGAGCAACTTTTTCAGCTTTGCCAGAATTTTGGGGACCAACTCGGTCTTCCAAAACCTCTATAGTCAGCATAGAGGGAATAACTTCCAACCCATGCATAACAAACCCTCTCAGAAATGAGGGAACTCCTTTTACCCATTTCTTTTTAATTATACTTCACTGCCCTACTCCCTTAATGGGAAGAGACCTCCTCTCAAAATTTCAAGCCTCCCTCACCTGAGCCTTACAATTAGCAAAAGGAAAATCTATCAAAATTTACACCAATTCAAAGTATGCTTTTCACATTGTCCTATCACATTCTGCCATATGGATAGAAAGAGGTTTCCCATCAACCAAAGGCACTCCCATAGTTAATGGGCCACTAATCCCTGAGCTGCTTAAAGCAGCTTACCTTCTTTCCCAAATAGGGATCATGCACTGTAAAAGTCACCAAACTGACTCCTCTCCTATTACACAAGGGAACAATAAAGCTGACTGAGGAGCTAAAGCAGCAGCACTTTCTGATCCAGCACCCAACTCCTTCTCACTCCTTCAATAACCCCTCATTACATGCCAGACTTACTAACAGCAGAGAAGGGAAGCCCTTGTGTCTTTCTAGGAGAGAAATGCTGTTACTTCACCAACAAATCTGGAATAGTCCAAGGAAAAATAACCGAACTCCAGGAGAACATCGAGAAATGCTGCAGGGAACAGCAGCAGTCACCTCTCAGGAAACTTTGGGCCAGACTCTCCCCTGGCTGCTCCAGTTGATGGGTCCTACTACTCTTAATAGGACCTTGTCTGGTAAGTTGCCTGAAAAAATTTTTACAAGATTGAGTAAAGGCACTCACTAATCAGACTATAAGCCAGCTCTTTATGAGCCAATATAGCCCTCATCCTGAAGTTCTGGCCTAAACCCTTCTTTGCTGCTGCTCAGCACAAAGAAGCCAGATTGAACAATGCCTTTTATCATTATAAGACAAAAGGCCAGAATGTTAGGTCTTTAAACCAAAGTAACCTCGTTTTGAAAATCAGAATCTGCCCACTCAAACATGACCTTCCCAGCAGGTCCACCCCAAAAGAGTCCCTAACTAACAAAACCACAGCAAAGACGTCAAGTAACAGTCACAGGGCCAGACTGGTTATTTTTTAACTATTCCATTGTACATGACTATATAGTTTAGAAGTTTTTCCTGCAGGCTGCTGCTCCTTGCAGAGGGGCAGCCCACAGACTCTCCTTGTCAATAAACCTTTGCTTGAACTCAGAGCTGTGTCTCTTGTGGATATTAGCACCAGTTACCCTCACAATCACTACAAAAAAAAAAAAAAAAAAAAACAGCAAATTACAAAGGAAAGTAGTAAGACAGGAACTAACTAAGAAACCATACACACAAAAGGTCACAATTAGCAAAATGTCAACAGAAGTTCTTATATATACTACAAACCATACAGCACAAAACAGTTCTGCAAATACAGGTGGTGGTCAGATTAAGAAAATAAGAATTATTAGAATCATAAGAAATAAAGACAAAGACTCAATTAAAAGAGGAAGCAGGACTTGGTGGGTGATCCAGCTCTGATGGAGTATGCTTCTGACCATGAGGGAGGCTCTGAGTGTTTATTTTACAGGTTTTAAACATCAAAGGAATGCACTGTGAAAAGGCTGCTTGAAGTAAACAGGATGAAGTTATGAGCAAAACAGCTTAGTTGGGAGTTTATCAGTTTATGCCCATCTCTTCTACCTCCAGGCAGCTGGGATTTGAATTCAGACCTTTCCAAATAGTAAATTCCATGACAAGAAAGGAATTCTCCCTATCGACAGGAGTCATCTGCAAATGGGTGTTCCCCTCCAGTGCCCTTGCACTGAAGGATTCCAAGGAGAGGCATCTCACCATCCAGGGTTACATAGTTAAAAGTAATGATTTATTCACAGCTCCCAACATATATCATATTATTTTAAATGGAAATGAATTAAATTCTCCACTCAAAAGACACAAGAGGAGATGAATGGATTTCAAAAACATTCACAATCCGAACAATATACTGCCTACAACAGACAAGCTTAAGCTTTAAGGATACGCATGGGCTATAGAAAAGGGGAATTCTACCAGGTCCAGGTTGGATGAGGGAAAGGGTTTCTGTCTGAGGATGGTGCCAGCTATTGATTAATCACGAAGAAACTTACTTAATTAAATGAACACAGAAGCCAATAATCTTTTCAAATGGAAGGGGGTGTGAAGGATTGCGCCATGCCAAGATCTGGTCTTTAACAAAATGGAGAAGCCCACCCTCCCTTTATTTATAGTTGCACAGGTAAAGGGGGACTGGGAGGGGTTTCTTCTGTGAGGAACTGGATGGGGTAGAGTTAGGGAAGCCATTTGGTTAGAGAGACTTTTTTCTGGCTACTTCTGTACAGAGTCACTTACCCCAGGCCATCTGAACAATCTCTCTTGACTGCCAGTTCCAGGGAGTAAGACCTGATACAGAGGTCTTACTGTATCAGGGATACAGCCATAGCTCAGCCAGGCCTGATTCTGCTAAACATGGATGGCTTCCCACAATGGGCTACAAGTGACAATAAGGAAAAAAGCTATTCAATGCAAATGTCAACTAAAGGAGAACAGTGATGACTGTGCATAGTTAAGCAAAATATTTCTTAAGTCCAATACTGTTAAAAGAGGTAAAAAGAAGATCATTATGCAATGATTAAGGGACCACTTCATAAAGATAATATCACAATTGTAAAAATAAACACACTTAAATATGACACAAGTAAGGATATAAAGCAAATATCACCAAAATTGAGGGAGAAATATTCAATAGCAGAATAATATCAGAAAATTCCAGTATCTCATTTTTGACAATGTATAGGCCATCCAGATGTAGAATCAGTAATAAAACAAGGACTTGAACAATATGATCAATATGATGCACCAAATTGACTTAATATACAGGTATATAAATTCCAATAATCAGGAATACAACACATTCTCAAGTGCACAGGAACATTCTCTAGGATATAGTAGTATGAAGTCACAAAACAGTCTTCAAAAATTAAGGAAGAAATCATATTTACCACCATTTACAACCAAAATTATATAAAAAAAACTAAATGTCAAAACAGGAGGAAAATTGAAAAAATTTATAAAAATAAGGAAATCAGCATGTTCCTGAATAACTCGGGGACAAAGAAAAAAAATCAAAAGAAAGACAAGATATTTTGACACAAAACTAAAACACTACACATTAAAATTTAAAAAATGAAGTGAAAATAGTTTTAAGAGAGAAGTAAGTAGTGCAAAATGATTACTTTAAGAACAAAGAAAGAGAGATTTCCAGAATCGCTGCCACTGATACCACAGTTTACCGGTGACGAGTTCTGCTCCCTCTAATTTTGAAGTTTGAACACTAGAGAAGCACGCCAAGGCAAGCATATTAAGCAGATTTTATTTAAAGGTAATAATACAGACTTCTCCTGGGAGGGAGAAGGGGGCCATGGCTGATGTTCTAAAGTCCCAAGAAGTGAGCGCACCCTACATCTTTTATAGGTTAAGGTCTCTTTTTTTCTCCAGTTCTCTCCCACCTCATCTCTCTTTCCTGACTAGGTGACTAGGCCCGGTTTTGCATAAAGTGAGAAGCCATGGGCAGGGGGAGGGCCAAGGTGATTCAGGCAGGCAAGGGCCCAGGGGACATTAATTAGCAGCTCTTTGCCTGCAGTCCTTGATAAAGGCAGGTAAATTTGGTAATCAATGTGCTCCGGAGATCCTTGACATTCCGTTCTCCCAGGGACAGTCTCCAACTTCCAGAGGCAGATGGCTTTCATGGCCTTCGTTTCCTCGATTTGACCTGATCCCCTATTTCTACACTAACTGCCTGTCCTTAATTCTGGTTTCACCACCACTGCGCCACGCAGCGCCGCGCTTCTTTGCTTCTCTTCTTCTCCTTACTCTGGAGGTCTAGCCACCATGATAAGTGCCAGCAGAGCTGCGGCAGCTCCTCTTGTGGGTGCCGGGGCTTCCCGAGGCCCCATGACTGCCCGTCACCAGGCTGGCTGGAATGGTCTTAGCCATGAGGCTTTCAGGTTTGTTTCAAGGCGGGATTATGCATTGGAAGCAATCAAGGGTGCAGTTGTTGATATTGATTTGGGTACTACCAACTCCTGTGTGGCAGTTATGGAGGGTAAATAAGCAAAGGTGCTGGAAAACGCTGAAGGTGCCAGAACCCCCCCTTCCGTTGTTGCCTTTACAGCCGATGGTGAAAGACTTGTTGGGATTCCAGATAAGCAACAGGCTGTCACCAACCCAAACAATACATTCTATGCCACTAAGCATCTCATTGGCCGGCGCTATGATGATCCTAAAGTACAGAAAGACATTGAAAACGTTCCCTTCAAAATTGTCCACGACTCCAATGGTGATGCTTGGGTTGCATTTGTGTTGATGAAGATGAAAGAAACTGCAGAAAATTACTTGGGTCACACAGCAAAAAATGCTGTAATCACAGTCCCTGCTTATTTCAATGTCTCATAGAGGCAGGCCACTAAGGATGCTGACCAGATATCTGGACTGAATGTGCTTCAAGTGATTAATGAATCCACAGCTGCTGCTCTGGCCTATGGTTTACACACATCTGAAGACAAAATCATTGCTGTGTATGATTTAGGTGGTGGAACTTTTGATATTTCTATCCTAGAAATACAGAAGGGTGTGCCTGAGGTGAGATCCACCAATGGGGACACTTTCTTAGGTAGTGAAGACTTCGACCAGACCCTGTTACGACACATTGTGAAGGAGTTCAAGAGAGAGAAGGGTTGATTTGACCAAAGACAACATGGCTCTTCAGAGGGTGCAAGAAGCTGCTGCAAAGGCTACATGTGAACTCTCCTCATCTGTGCAGACTGACATCAATTTACCATATCTTACAATGGATGCTTCTGGACCCAAACATTTGAATATGAAGCTGACCCGGGCTCAATTTGAGGGGATTATCGTCACTGATTTAATCAAGAGGACCATTGCTCCATGTCAAAAAGCTATGCAGGATGCAGAAGTCAGCAAGAGCGACAAAGGAGAAGTGATTCTTGTTGGTGGAATGACTAGAATGCCCAAGGTTCAGCAAACTGTGCAAGATTTTTTTGGCCGAGCCCCAAGTAAAGCTGTTAATCCTGATGAAGCTATGGCCATTGGAGCTGCCATTCAGGGAGGTGTATTGGTTGGTGATGTCACAGATGTGCTGTTTTTGGATGTTACTCCTTTGTCTCTGGGCATTGAGACTCTGGGAGTTGTCTTTACCAAACTTATTAATAGGAACATCACTATTCAAACCAAGAAGAGCCAGGTGTTTTCTACTGCTGCTGATGGACAGACTCAAGTGGAAATTAAAATGTGTCAAGGTGAGAGAGATGGCTGGAGACAACAAACATCTTGGACAGTTTACTTTGATTGGAATTCCCCCAGCCCCTCGTGGAGTCCCTCAGATTGAAGTTACATTTGACATTGATGTCAATGGGATCGCACATGTTTCTGCAAAAGATAAGGGCATTGGACATGAGCAGCAGATTGTAACTCAATCTTCTGGTGGACTGAGTAAAGATGATATTGAAAATATGGTTAAAAATGCAGAGAAGTATGCAGAAGGAGACTGACTGGTGAAAAAAGGAACGAGTTGAAGCAGTTAGCATGGCTGAAGGAATCATTCATGACACAGAAACCAAGATGGAAGAATTCAAGGACCAATTGCCTGCTGATGAGTGCAACAAACTAAAAGAAGAGATTTCCAAAATGAGGGAGCTCCTGGATCGAAAAGACAGCGAAACAGGGGAAAACATTAGGCAGGCAGCATCCTCCCTTCAGCAGGCATCACTGATGCTTTTTGAAATGGCATCTGAGAGAGAGGGCTCTGGAAGTTTTGGCACTGGGGAACAAAAGGAAGATCGAAAGGAGGAAAAACAGTAATAGTACTTGGAGCCAAAAAAACCCCACATTCTATCTGAAGCTTAGGAGTGAAGGAAATTCCTGAGAAAAAATGGGCAACCTTCAGTCTTTACTGTGTTTTTGCAGTATTCAATATATAATTTCCTTAATATGTAAATTTAGTGACCATTAACTGATGAACATTTAATGGGTGATAATTCTACACAGTACAAAGTTCACAATGTTCTCTCCCTAGCCTGTTAATTTTCAGCTGCATGCGAAAAGGTTGGGGGTAGGTGATTTACTAATCATTATAAAGACTTCCTGTTGGTTCGTGCTGAAGTGGCAATATTTTCAAGGGGTGAAACTATCTCACACACAATGAAGGAGATGCACCATGACCTGCAATGAGACCATAATGGGGATGAAGATCCTAGTTGGTCAAGAGCACTGCTATAAAACATGGGGTCCTTCCGCTGAGGCCTTGCAATGCAAGACAGCTAGCTGCGCTGTGTTTGTAGAAAGTGGGGCAGAGGAAGCTGGGTCAATGGAAAACTAAGCTATATATGTTAGGTAACTTTTTAAATAAGGTGGTTCTTAAATCCCTAATGTTCCTAAGGCATACTTTTCTAGCTGCCCTCTGGCCCGTTTGGCACCTACATCCTTGATGATTGTTCTTTTTGATCCATTCTGGATTTTAAAAAATAAATAAATGAATATGAAAAACATCTCGGAAAAAAAAAAAAAAAAAAAGAACAAAAAAGGAGACCAGCTCAGTGGTGCATACCTCTTATCCCAGCAACTCTGAAGGCTGAGGCAGGAGGATTGTGGGCCCAAAGCCAGCCTCAGCAACTTACCGAGGCACTACACAACTCAGTGAGACCCCTGTCTCTAAATAAAATATAAGTAAAGGACTGGAGATGTGGCTCAGTGTTTAAGCACCCCTGGGGTCAATCCCTCACCCACCAAAGATTTAAAAAAAGAAGGATATCAAACAACCTAACCTTACATATGAAGGAACTAGAGAAAGTACAAATTAAGCTCAATGTAAGCAGAAAGAAAGAAATATATATTAGAGTGGATATAAATGAAATAGATACTAGAAAAAATATACTATAATGACAAATGTAAGAAATAAGGTTTACTTTGGCAAAGGTAAACAAAATTGACAAACCTTTAACCAGAGTAATGAATGGAAAAAAAAAAAAAGACATTGGAACTGATGCAGCAGAAATACAATGAATAGTAAGAGACAACCATGCACAGTTGTATGCCAACAAATTGTAGAAAAGTATGACTATTCAATGAAAACCCTATCAAAATTCCAAATATGTTTTCATGTTCATACTTGAAATTTGCTTAGACATTAAACATGAAGTGTTTTGTTATGATCGCCCACCGCCCGCAGAGACAATCACAACGTGTACGCTCTTCTTGATCACAGGAACCAAAAGCCGTTTATTCTGCAAGTCTCAGACTTATATCGAGAACATCAGCCTATCAGAGAGTAGACTACCAGGAAAGTCAGCCTATCAAGGAACAGTCTCCAGGCAGATACCAGTATCGCCTCATGTACAACAGCCAACCAGAGTTACTTCCTAAAACTTGTTTATTAGTGCAGCTATTCTGGCAAGCTGCCAGGCGTCATCTTAGAGATCAGGCCACGGTGCAGCTCTGGGGCCCTCAGAGCCCGCCCCTGACATTTTGTAACTGAAAAAAAAAAAAAAAAAATTAAGTGATATGCTAATTAGTTAGATTACCATAATTATTTCACAGTACAAGCATATGTCAGATAATAACAGTACATTTTAAATGTATGCATTTTTATTTGTCAATTATAGCTCAAAAGCTAGAAAAAGATCAATACAAAAATCAATGATCTATAGGAATTGGTGGTATTTTCTATTACATTTTCCTTTTTGGTATCGCTTCACCTGAAATCTTATCCTCCTACAAAAACAACCACTTAGC
Source organism: Sciurus carolinensis (assembly GCF_902686445.1). Lineage (NCBI taxonomy): Eukaryota > Metazoa > Chordata > Mammalia > Rodentia > Sciuridae > Sciurus > Sciurus carolinensis. The sequence continues at coordinate 145,506,549 of NC_062214.1, forward strand.
CATGTTTGAAACTGATATTTACTTTGATATTTTATGAGGCCACTAATTCATTGCACTGTTTATTCAAGTGAATTTAATATAAAAAATAAAATGAAGCTTGGTTATCTGTTATCTGAGAAAATCAAAACAATATCTAAGGACTGAGAAACAGCCACAAAAAGTATAAACATGCATAATAGGAATTATATAAATACAACAACTACAATGAGAAATAGAAGAAATATTTGAAGTAATCACTGAGATTTTTCTTCAAATTAATGTCAGAAAGCACAGATCCAGTAGGTTCAAAGAACACCAAACTGCAGAAATTTAAAAAAAAAAAAAAACTAGGCATATGATTTTCAGCTATGAAAAACCAAAGACAAAGTAAGAATCCTGAAAGAGGTCAGAAGAAGAAACACTATATTTATAGGAGAACAAAGAAGAATTACATCTGACTTCTCAAAAACTAAGCAAACAAGAAAAGAGTGGAATAGAATATTTAAAATGCTGAAAGAAGAAGAAATAGTCCATCCTAGAATTCCGTACCCTGTAGAATTAAACTTCAAAATGAAGAATAAAGATTTTTCTCAGACAGCCAAAAACCAAGAGAATTTATTGCCAATAGACCTACCTTGCACAAAGTGTCAAAAGTTGTTTTGAGAAAAGTAAAACAATATAGGTCAGTTACTTAACTCCCACAAGGAAAAGGAAAAGAGTAAAGAAGCAGTAACTGAAGGTATTGTTAATATAAAGCATTACCGTTTGTTCAAAGTAATAATAGCAAAAATGGTACTTTATGCATGCTTATGTATGTAATTTTTGTGTATGTATGTATACATACATGTATACTGACAGTATTTGCCTGATATATAGATAGATAGATAGATAGATTGATAGATATAGATATGTGCTTATATATGCTTATCCATCAGTAAAATGAATCACAACAATAATCCAAGGGAAAGGAGGAATAGTGCAAGGTACTCAAACTACCCATGAAGTGTGTTCACTTTTACTTGGAAGTAGTTTTGCATTAGTTGTAAATGCACAGTTATTAATTCACCATTTAATGATGGGGATACATTCTAAGAAATGCATCAATAGGTGATTTCATCATTGGGTGAACATTAAAGAGTATTTACACAAATATAGATGGATGGATGGAACAACCTACCGTACATTTAAGTTATAGGATGTAGTCTATTGCTCCAGAGTCACAAACCTGCATAGCATGCTACTGTCTCAACACTGCAAGCAATTGTAACACCATGATCAGTATCTGTGTATACAAACATATCTAAACACAGAAAAGGTAGAGTAAAACTATGGAGCAAAGAGTTTTTTTAAAATTACATACCTATTTAGGGTACGTGCCAAGAATGGGACTCACAGGATAGGAATTTCTCTGGTTGAGTCAGTGGATAAGTCAAGAGTCAATGTGAAGAACGTGGAATATCATCATATACTGCTGTAAATTTTATAAACACTGTATTCTTAGGTACATTAAATTTATAAAAATGATTTTCTCATGGTGCACGCCTGTAATCCCAGTACCTTGGGAGGCTTAGGTAGGAAAATCGCAAGTTCAAAGACAGCCTCAGCAAAAGCAACTCAATGAGACCCTGTCTCTAAATAAAATACAAAATAGGGCTGGGAATGTGGTTCAGTGGTCAAGTGACCAAGTTCAATCCCCAGTCACCGCCTCCCCCACAAAAAAATGATTTTTTTTTCTCTTCAATAATAATGCTCTCTTTTTTACTTTATGAAGTATTTATTTTATTTTTTCTTCTTTTGTAACACTCAACCTAAAACACAAAACACATTGTAGAGTTGTATATTTATTCTCTATATCCTTACTCTGTAAGCTCTTTAATAACTTTTAACTGCTTAAACATAGAAAAAACACACACATTAGCCGGGGCCTGAATGTGATCAGGATTACCAAACCAGACTGTCTTCTACCACCATGTCTTGTGACTTTGGAAGATCTTTAAGGGTGCATGTAGCTGTTGTCTTCCATGATAGCAATGCTACCTTCTGGAATCCCTCCTCAAGGATTGGCCTACAGTTCTTGATGAGATGTCCTTCTTTCCAGCAATGTGCCCATGGTGGTTTGCTGGTTTGTTTTCCTTTTAAAATTCTCTATTAATAAAAACCTTTGGTGTTGGGATCCATGTTTTCATCACTTTATGGATCTTGTTGAGGTCCACAAAATCTTTTGCTAAACCCTCCGCTGTGATTTTCCTTGGCATTCTTCTTCTGCAGTTTCCTTTTCTTTAGCTCCTATTCCACTTAAAATTACTCCTCATTAATCAGTTCCTTAGGGACTACTTGTAGGAGCTCCTCAACATCCTTTTCATCCACACCAGATTAAATCTGTTTGCCATCCCAACCAGAACCTTGTTGATTTTTACAACCTCCTCATTCTTGATAAATCCTCCGAAGTCACGGGACAAACCTTCTTCTTCCAGAAGACTATGTACATATTCTTGTGACATCACAAGCTCAAGCAAGGGTCTTTATACAGGCACAGATGATATAATCCTTTTCCAGAATTGTGTGAGTGTCCTTGCAGTATCTCTCCTCAGTTGCAGAAATAGCCTGGACAAAGGTCATTCTCAGCTCCTTGATCCATCGATGGAGCCAAAGAGGTGGTGTTTGGAGGAACAAATACTACTTGGATATTGGGAGGAATGAATACAAGGAAGATGAACAGGAATATTATTGACAATAAGCCAAATCTTGAAAGGTATGTCATTCTCCAAATAGATCTCCATTTTTCTGTCATGCTATTTCAAGAGGGCATCTTAGATGAAAAGCTGGTATTCATGACTTCTTATTTTGCTCCTATACCACATTGATAGTGTATGGTTATTGATATACTAGCAGGTCCTGAAATTTTTCACTGGGCCAGATCACAAAGAATTTCAGTTGGTAGCCCGAAACACTGCCCCAAACAAGAAGCCTTGAAACTGCAGGGCATGTTACCTATGCCTGTAATCCCAGCAACTCAGGACTGAAGCAGGATTGCAAGTTTGAAGCCAGCCTCAGCAACTTAGCAAGACCCTGTCTCAAAACAAAATAAAAAGGACTAGGGTATAGTTCAATTCTAAACAAAAAATAAAAGCAGAAGTTATCAGTATTTGTGGGATAAGTTAGAAATTTAGAACATTGAATGCATATATTGCAAAGGTAAAAGATCTAAAATCATTCATCTAAACTTCCATTTTAGAAAACTAGATAAAGAATTGAAAATTAAATCCAAAATAAGCAGAAGAAAATTAAGCTGAAATCAATGAAAATTAATGAAACAAAAATCTGATTCTTGGAAAAGATCAAAAATTTTAAGTCTCTAGCCATACTGAGAAAAAGAGAGAGCACATAATTTATTAATATCAAAAAGTATTCTAGATTTTTAGATAAATATCAAGGAATAGATAAGTGGATCACATGGTAGTTCTAGCCTTAGTTTTTCAAGGAAATCTCCATACTGATGATTCCGATAGTAGTTGTATTAACTTGCAGTTTTATCAATAATGTTTGTGTGTTCCTTTTTCCCTACATCTTCACCAACTTTACTGTATTCTTGATGATTATATTGTATTCTTGATTATTATTTGTATTCTTGATGATTGCCATTCTAACCAGAATGAGTTGATGACTTGCATTTCCCTGTTAAGGATTGCGAACATTTTTTTTTTCATATATTTCTTGGCCATTTGAATTTCTTCTTTTGAGAAATATCTACTTGGTTCATTTGCCCATTTATTGATTTGGGATTTTGTTTGTTTGTTTGTTTTGGTGTTTTCTTAGTTCTTTATACAATCTGAATATTAATCCTCTGTCAGAAGAGTACCTGGCAAAGATTTTTTTTCCTATTTTTTAGGTTCTCTCTTAATGCTCTTAATTATTTTCTTTGCTGTACAAAAACTTTTTAATTTGATGGCATTCCACTTATTGATTCCTGGTTTTATTTCTTGAGCTTTAGGAGTCCTAAGGAAGTCAATGCCTACACCTATAAATTGGAGTATTTACTCTTTTCCTGAAGCAGCTACAAAGTTTCTGGCCTAGTTACTGTACGGTAGCAATATATGTATATTAATGTTTATAGCAATACAATTCACAATAGCCAAATTATGAAACCTAGGTGTTCATCAATGGTTGAATAAAGAAAGAAAATGTGGTGTATATATACAATGGAGTTTTAATCAATCATAGGAAGAATGAAATTATGTTATTTGCTGAACGGATGTTATGTTATTTGGAATGGTGAATGGATGGAGCTGGAGAACATCAAGATAAGTGAAATAAGCCATACTCAGAAAGTCAAAGGTCAAATGTTTTCTCTCATATGTGTAAGTTAGAAAGAAAAAGGGAATACAAAAGGGATCTCATGAAAATAGAAGGGAGACCAGTAGAGTAGAGAAAGGGAGGAAAATGGTAGGTACTAAGAATTTAAATTTAAAAAAATATTCTATGTGCTTGTATAAATATATCACAACACATTCCACTTCTATGTATAATTATAATGGACTGATAAAAAATAAATAAAAAGGAGACCAGGAGAGTAGAGGAAGTAGAGCAGGGAATGGAGGAAGGGAGGAAGGTGTCTGGGGAATAAAATTGATCAAATTATGTTATGTGCATGTATGAATATGTCAAAATGAATCCTACTATTATATATAATTACAATAAATCAATAAAAAACAAGCCGGGTGCAATGGCACATGTCTATTACCCCAGCAGCTCAGGAAGTCGAGGCAGGAGGATTTTGAGTTCAAAGTCAGTCTCAATAACTCAGCAAAGCACTCAACAACTAAGTGAGACCCTGCCTCTAAATAAAATACAAAAAAGGGCTGGAGATGTGGCTCAGGGATTAAGCACCCCTAGGTTCAATCCCCAATCAGTCACATAAGATAGAGATCGTCTGAATAGGCCTATAGAAAAGAAATTGAATTAATAAGTAATAATCTCCCCAAACAGAAAGCATGGTGCCCAGATTATTTCACTGGTGACTTCTACCAAGCATTTAAATAAGAAATTATGCTAGTGTTAAGAAAATCAATAGAGGATAATGTTAACATTCAAATCTCATTCTTTCCAAATCTATAACTAGTCAGGCAGCCTGTTATTAATGCCAATGAATTGCTATAAATCCATACTTGAACCATCTCTCCTGGCCAAGCAATTACATACAACTGTATTCCCATATTTCTGCCATTTTAGAGGATTCCCTTTTACTCCTAGATCAGCCATGAGAGGAGCTGAAATGTATTCTTCTTTTTAGCACAATTATCACCATGCAGAGGGATCAATATACTAATCTTGCCCTTTACCCCCTTTAATAACTAATTAGAATACTCCTCACAAGATTTTAGACATGATTCTGGACCTGGTGCACATTATTTCCATTTCGCAATGCAATGCTATTGTGCACCTCCAATTATATATTTCACTAAATCAGATGATATCCAGTTCAAGAAGTCCAGGATTGGAGAACCATACTCAGCATTTGTGATCACTTCATCCAGCCAGGGTTTGCTTTATAAATGGAGAAGGTATCAGTAGGAGAAAATATAACTTTCATCTAAAAATCATAGGGATTTGAATTATCATTTCAGAGGTGAAGTTATAATAATATTCAGAGGTGAAATCATAATAATATGTCAGAAGAAATTATTATACTATTCAGAGGTGCAATGAATAGTTATGAGAGTCATAACTTAATTGGTCCATCTGAGTTTAAATGGACTAACTGGGTGATGGCTGTAGGCAGGTGGGGTATGGCTGAAGGAAACAGGTAACTGGGGTGTGCCCTAGAAGGATTCATCTTCCTTGAAGTCCCTTCCCCCACCTCTCTGTTTTTTGGCCACCATAAGCTAAGCAGCTTTCCTCCACCACTCTCTTCCACCATGATGTTCTGCCTCCTCTCAGGCCCAGCACAATGGAGTTGGCTGACTATGGTCTAACCTGTGACACCATGAACCCAAAACAAGATTTTCTTCCTCTAAGTTGTTCTTGTCAGGTGTTTTGGTCACAGTGATATAAAGTGACTAACACAACCATTTAGGAAAAAAAAAAAACAAATACAAATAACACCTCTTTTGAAGAGTCTAACAAGCCCCAAATAATGATCAAAAGGCATGAATGAGCATTTCATAGATATAATATGCATGAAGGACCAAAAAGCATTTGAAAAGATGCCCAATCTTTTTAACAATTAGGAAAAAGGATATTAAAAACCACAAATAACATTTTATATTCTCCACAATAATAAAAATTAAAAGTATGACAATATTAAGTATTAATAACAGTACAGAGTAACTGGAAAATTTATGGAGTACCAGTAAAATTTAAACTCGATACAATCACCCTCATTTCAAATTTGTAATTACCTTGTAAGGTTGAATATATACCCCACACAATCTATCAATTATATACTGGAAAAACAGAAATATCATTTATATGAACAACAAAGTTATGTAGAAGAATTAAATGACAACATCATTTCATTTGCAAACAAACAAACAAAAGTCAACATTCATGGTCTTAAAACTCAGTAAATGTCACTACATATTCATACAAAAGAATATTTTTTATACAAAATTATGTGGTATACAAATATCAAACATGTATATATGTCAAAAACATAATGTTAAAGTAAAAGCAACTTTTATTAAAAAAAACACTACATTATATATTTTGTATATAAATTTTTAAATATGCAAAGCCAAATAGCATATAAAGTTTTGGAAAATATATAAGCTTCAATTTGACATTGTCATTTTTCTAGGTGGAGAAAGGTGAATTTCATATAGTTCAACATAAGAAATAATTGTAGCCAAATTATAAAGAAAGGCAATGAGGTGCTTAATAACAGCATTCAGTATTTGTTTATCCATGTATTTGTCAGGGATAAGATGATGGCAATGGAGCAGTTAACAAATCATAATTCTTAAAATCCGTTCTCCTGCAATATTTTTTTACTAGAGAATAATAATTAACAAATTAATGTCATACAAACAAAGCACAAAAGGTAGACTTTATGGGTTTAGAGGAGGTTACCTATCTTACGTGCAAGTCACAGAAAAGCTCTCTGAGTGAGTACAACTTCGGAAGAATCCGAATGACAGGTGCCATTGACTTTCTAGGGAAGAGCAGAGGTTCTCTGAAAGAAGGTTGTGCTTGGCTCATTCCAGGAACAGCAAGGAGGCAGCTAAAACAGAGCAGGTTGGCAGTAGGTTTGGAAGAATGATAAAGAAGTCAGGGATCAGTTCATGTAGAGCTCAACAAGCCATTCTGTCTTTTACAGCATTAGATAGAAAGCTGTTGGAGAGTTTCAAGCAGAAAAATGATGTACCCAGCTTTATGTTTTATAAAGATCACCTTGGTAATGGAGAAGAGATTGCAAGAGGAAAGGGAGAAAAAGTGAAGACCAAATAGAAAGAAAAGTACTATTCTAGGCAAGAGAAAATAGTGGTATGGAACTAGCGTGGTGCCTTTAGAATTGGTGAGAATTGATTCTGAATATAATTTTGAAGGTGAAATCCAGCAATTTCTTGATGAGTCTCGATTGTGAGACAAAAGAGATGACTACAAGCTGTTTGTCCTAAGCATCTGGAAAATGAGGGGGAATTTTCAAGATGGAGGTTGGGTAATGGTAGCTCAAAAAGAGATTTTGATTTTAGCTATATTAAATTTGAATTAGCTATTCTTGCCTACATGAAGAAGTTGAATATGGAATTAGGTATGGAAGTATAGTATTCAAAAGGAATTTCTAGGTGGTAATAAAGCCTAGGATATTCAAATATGGAAATCTTCAGTGTATTCAATGAATGTTGAAAAGTTGAGGCTGGGTTAGATGACTCAGTAAGTCAGATTTAAAAAAATAGAGCAGTCATGTGGGTGGACTGAGAGCTAAGACCTGGGGCACTACAATGCTCACTGGTCTGGAGGATTTAGAAAGAACAGCAGTAAGGTAAGATAAAGGCAAGCAAAAAATGGAGTCCCATTCTGTAGGATCTATCTTCATGTCATTAATTGTTTCTAAAGAAAAATGAAATTATATGAAATTATGGCATTTGCCAGTGAATGGATGGAATGGGAGACTATCACATTAAGAGAAATAAGCCAGTCCCAGAAAACCAAAGTCCAAATGTTCTCTGTGATATGTGGATGCTAACACACAATAAGGGGACAGTGAAGAACAGAAGTTCATTGGATTAGACAAATGGGAATGAAGAGAAAGGAGGAGGATGGGAATAGGCAAGTTGTAAAATGAATTGGACATAACTTTCCTACGTTCATATATGAGTACATGACCAGTGAACAACAAGAAGAATAAGATCCCAATTAGGATGTTATACTCCATGTATATATAACATATCAAAATACACTCTGCAGTCACGTATATCTAAAAAGAACCAATTAAAAAATGTGGAACCCCAAAAGCCAGTGACACATATTTTAAGAGAGAGGGACTTACCCCTGGTGGGAAGGATGATAATAAGATATCAGGATGAGGAGTAGCTTGATGATATTGGTGCCATTCTATCTCATAATCTGAATGGTTTACAATGGAAATCATTTCTTTATTTGTGACAGCATATGTTACAGTTTGGATGGGAAGTATCTTCCAAAAGCTCAAGTGTAAGACAGTGCAAGAAGTTTCAAAGAAGAAATAATTGGGTTGAAAGAGTCTTAATCAGTGAATTAATCCCCTGACAGAGATTAACTGAGTGGTAACTGAAGAGGTAGGATGTAGCTGGAGGAGGTGGGAATTGGGGCATGGATTTGGGTATATATGTTTATATCTGAAGAGTGGAGATTCTCTCTCTCTACTTCCTGATCTCATGTAAGCTGCTACCCTCTGCCAAGCTCCTCTTCCATGATGTTCAACCTCACCTCAATCCTCATGGAATCAAGCTGACCTTGTATGTGCTAAGACCTCTGTAACCATGAGCCCTACATAAACTTTTCCCCCTCTATAGTTGTGCTGGTCGGGCATTTAGTCACAGCAGCAAAAAGCTGACTAAAACAGCTTATATTATTATTTTTTCATGTAATAAATATCTAATAAAAATGGTGAAAATAAGTTAAAAATTCATTGCCAAGGAAAAACATTCTTTCTTAGGGAGAAAGAGGAGAAACTATATTGACATGTTTTAATAGAAAGTAATCTACCACAGAAGAACATTCAAGTAGAGACATGCACTAATAGTTACAGCATACCTAGCTGTAGAAACTGTGTAACAGATAGACTACCACATAGTCATTACTACTACTTAATTCAAGAGAAACTGGTAATTTTTATGAACAGTGAATACTTGACATAACATTACATATTCTGTCTTTTAGAACTTCGTGATATGATAAGTCATCCGTAAACAATTTTACAATATTTTTAATAAAACATGCTCAAAACCTTTACAACTAAAGCTGCAATGTTTATAGCAAAACCACAATAAAAATGTAGCCCTTTGGGTTTATTCATTTCTCTTGTAAATATAGTAGAAAAAAAAAACAATTTTCTCTTAGGAATAAAAAACTCATTTTGAAAACTTTTCCCCTTAAGAAAGAATAATTCATTAAAAACATTTTCAAAGTTGTGCTTTCCATTGTTTTAACATTTAAAAAGTCCATAAAAATTTATCTTGTGCCTTGAAAACCACTTTCCCAATGAGAGAATGAAATAGACTTCCAGAACAATTTCTATGCTTGAATCCATATTGAAAAATGATAAGAACTGGTTATTTTTCCTGACCCATAAATGAAAAATGGTCACAGCAAGCAGTGAGAAACGGAGCACCCAAGAGAGATACCACATGGCAAGCAGCTCAAACAAGAGTGTTCACAGGTTCATTACCAAAGACAAACAGCATAAAGTCAGCCAGCAGAGCTCTCTTCCTCTTAGTTGAAGCTTCTTCAGCCCTTAAGGAATATAATGAAGCCACCTCATTAGTGATTAGTAACTGACCTTCACATAATGTTGGAGATTACTTTCTAAAGTCCTATTTAAATATATGTCAAGCAAATCATTTCAGAAGAAAGCAGGGAGATTTCCTGTGGTTCCTGGAGGGTGTATTGCTAGCATCCAGTAAAGTGCAAGATGCAGAATTAGACTCTCACTTTAGGATAATTTTCTATATTAAAATGGCTAGAGATGAAAGAAACGTTCACTAAAATCTATAGATATCATTTTATCCCAGGGTGTATGCACACCTCAATCTGCAAGAACAATCAATTGAATTCGTACTGATTCATTGAAAACTTCCACTGATTTATTTAATATATCAAGCTGAAAATTTGACATCGTCGTGGCAGGAAAAAATTGTGTATTTTTTTGGAGTCATAGCCCATGAATACTGATGATGTGAAATACAGAATTTTTTTTTAATGAAGCAACTCATTTTATCCATTGACAGACCTCCTTACAACTGGAAAACATCATTACCTAGTTTTCTCCCACTCTTCTATTTAAATGATTTGTCTCCCATGAGAATTTTAACAATATATATTGTGGAGTAAACTATTTTTGTCTCCCAAAATATTTTTCTATATATGCTTCCATGATATCAAGATTAACCATTCATATCATTTTAAATAATTTGTTCATTATCATACTGCCATCAATTTTCCAACTAAGATATCATCTTCTAAATTGATTTTTTAGCATTCATGATTATTTAGAGAGATAAAATATTACTATTATCACTTTTATCTATGTACTCTGTTACTAATTACTATGTAGAATTGTGAGGCAACACACACACCTATCCAGAAAAATTACAGATGAAAAATTTCAGTACAGTTGAAGCTGAATGTAAGCAAAGCTGAAGATAACTGAATAAAAATAAATGTGTGACTTGTTTTTATCAACTTAAGCCAGATTGTTAACACCTCAGAAAGAAATGCTGCTGATAAATGAATTAATTCAAGCTCTATTTACAATTATATAGTGAACATTTATCATGTAATTGTCTTCTGAAGTATTAATATTTGTTAGTGAATTTCAATAAACTTGAATTTCTATAAATATTCTAGGACAGATGTAATTAAATATGTAATAATTACTTGTATAATGCCTGCCTACTATACAATGAGAAAAAAAAATAATTGCTTTTATTACTCCAGAACACTCAAAGCATAGTGTTGAAGGAATGAATTAATAAATGACTGATTGAATTATTGTATACAATAATGTCTGGTTTAAGTCAAAATTTCCACCCACTGATAATAGAGCATTCTGTATCAACAGCCTATTCTTCAGGATAGAATGATACGTTTCATAGTTGTTCTAATGACATTTTCTGCCTCAACTGAGTGATACAGAATATGTTAATATACTTTTTTTAGATTACCATCAAATTAAAACAACAGAACAGAATCATTTAGGAGAAAACTTAAAGATCTCCTAAAATAATAGCTATCGATACTCAGAAGGAAGCCAACATGGAAAACATAAGATTAAATGGTTCGTAGCTATGATAACCAAAATGTAAGACAATGATAAGCTAGAAAGGAACATACTTGAAAGACGTACTGCCCTCAAAATTAGTATAGCCATTATGAAAAACAGTCTGCCACATGGTCTAGCAATCCTGTGTCTTAATAAATATCCAAAGGAAATAAAATCAGTATCTCTTAAGTTACCTGAGATCCCTCATTCATTGCAGCACTATTCACAACAGCAAACATATGGAGACAAATTAAGTGTCCATCAATGGGTGAATGGATAAATGTAAGAGATTATACATACACATATGCATATACATATATATATGTATATACATGCATGTGTATACATATATACACACACATACATGTATACATATGGTAATGTTATTTATCTTTAAAAATAAGGAAACTCTCTCCTTTGCAACAACATGGATGAATCTAAAATATATTATGCTGAGTGAAATAAGCCAGACCCAGAAAGACAAATATTTCATTATCTCACACATAAAATCTAAAAAAGTGTAACTCATAGAAACAGAAAGTAGAATAGTGTTTGTCAAGGGTCAGGGTGCTGGAGGAAAGAGGGGAAGATGTTGGACAAAGGGTACAAATTTCGATTATTCAGGATGAATAATTTCCGGGGATCTAATGTATATCATGGACTGTTAATACTACTACATTATATACTTGAAATTTTCTCCAAGAGTAGATCTTGAATGTTCTTACCATACATACAAAATGATAACTATATGAAGTGATGAATATGTTAATTATCTTGGTAGAAGTAATCATTTCACAATATATATATATGTATATATATATATATATATCAAAACATCATGCTGTGTGCCTTGAATATATACAATTTTTATTTGTATAGAAGTAAAGCTGAAAAGAACAGTCACTGCCCCCAAAGCACAGAGTAGTAATCAATCAGTCAGTCATTTGTAAAATCAACCCTGCTCTACAACCTATAAATATATGCTAATATACAAGGTATATAAATACCCCCACAATAAAATTATGTATATTTTAAGGGAAATGGCTCTGGCATTTAGTCTGTTCCTTATTCCTCCAACTCTCCTAAATATTATAAAGATACTGTTTTCTTATGGAAATCATCTCTCACTCATGCAGTGGACATACCTACTAATAATGGTATGATGTGCATAGTCTAGCAATAGGGTGGTTCATGAAGAATACATGGAGGAAAAGAAGAGACTAGGTGATATCGATTGAGCTCCTACCATAGAAAAGTGCTGTAATATTTACTTTTATTTAAATAACTTGGAGAGGGAAGCTACAGTTCTCATTCAAGGCTACCATATAAATAAGCTATTAGTAGCTTTTAATATTCATATTCTATAATAATTTACCTTATTTAAAAAATATTTCCTTAAGTGGAAGCAAAAAGCATACACTCACAGTGTTTGTAAACACAAGCCCATTACACAGCAATGTTGGGATCCATGTAATTAGCCACCAACTTTACAGTTACCAGGACATGACTATGGAATTTTGATGATGAGTCTAGGAAGGCTCCTGAGAGTAACTTAGCTTATATACAATAAAGAGATGAAAATTAGGGCTAATAGTAAGGAAATATGAAAAAGGCAAAAAATTAAACTGCATTATAGAACAAAAAAAAATCATCATGTGCCAAAGAAAGACATTATAGATTTTTTTAAAAACAAAAAATCCAGATGTATTCAGCTATAGTAAATATGTATGCCAACAAAATTTAAATCTCTTCATGAATCTTTCTTTATAGGTACTACTTGATTAATAATTGGATACATAAATCAAAATATAATTGGGTTTCTTTATAATTCTATGTATTTTATGTTATAAATTTAGGAAGAAATCCAAAGGCTTACCCAATTGCCAACTTTTAAAAGATATTAACTGTGTTATTATTATTATTTTATTAACTGTGTTTCTTGTACACATAAATGCAGTTCAGTGTAATGTTTTGACACACATATATAGCCACACTGATCAAATTCAGTCTCCCTTTATCCAATCCCTATGCACAACACACACTCTCTCTTCCCAACCTCTAGTAATCAATAGCCAGCCTACTTTTATGTCAATGTTTTTTAGCTTACACATATGACAGAGAATAAAAGCATGGTGCTTGTCTTTCTGTATATGGTTTATTTGACTTAACATAATATCCTCCAATTCCATCCATTTTTCTTCAGATGACAGGATTTAATTCTTCTTTATGGATGAATAATATTCCTTTATGTATGTTTACCAAACTATCCATCCCCCTATTGATGAGCACCACAGACTGATTCCACATCTTAGCTACTGGAAATATTGCCACAATAAACCACTTCATGGTGTTTTAATAAAATTATTACTGCACCAATGAGTATTGAGATACTTTGTTTCACCATAACAGGGAGCACAGTGTGTGTGTGTGTGTGTGTGTGTGTGTGTGTATACACATACCATTTTTTGTAATTCCAAACCTTAAGAAAAACAGGTTTGAGTCTCAAATGGAAAATATTACAATTCAAAATCAACCCACTCAAACTATTAGTCTCATTTGAAGGTAAATGAAATTCTTAGGCATATAACATATAAGTACTTATAAAAGTATACATAATACACCCTTCATGTAAACTTTCTCAAAAGAAAATATGCAAAGCTATATCTAACTAAATAAAACCTAAATTAATGAACAGGATAAATGTATAATAAAATAAATATTAGGGAATGAAACTTCCATTTTTAGAGTTGTCTTAAAAATCGACACGGCTACCACATATGTAGTGAAAAAAGCAATCATACGAAAATGATGATCAATAGGAGAGAAAATCCATCTAAATGACTTATTTCCTAGGTATTAACTTCTCTAATAAAACAGACCAGATTGGACCTTTTGAATATATTCCATAGGAGAGGACATCTAATCTCCTATCCAGGAAAGAAGTGTCACTACTTCTTCCTTTTGCAATGAGCAGGGGTGCTAGAATTCTGAGCCTGAGATTATCTCTAATTTCAGTAGCTGAATTTCAGTGAAAATTCAATACGAAATGTAAATATCAGTTGGCCCAATGAAAGATCAAAGCTGTGATTTCTAGTTTTAGGGTAAACTAAAAATCTTCACTGGAACTGCATCTGCAAACTTTCAAACACTGAAACAAAAAGATATCAGAAAAGTAAAGCCACTCAAAAAGGTTAAGTAAGACTTTTCCATGGATGATGTATTTTTAAATGGAAATCACAGCTTTTTGTTAAGGAAAGACACTATCTAATAAAATATCTTCTTAAGTGTAACATCTGGATATTATATTACTCTATATTTTTTATAGCTGTGTTTATTCACAACTATTGTAAAAGATAAATTTACAATAATCAGCTTTGATTGGAGAATGTAGTTTACCTCTTAATATGCATATGTTCTCCTAGAAGGAAAAGATGAAAAAGATCAATACACTTAATAAATAATCAAACCTAGCATTTCACAAGCTGCTTTTCCAAATCATGTCAATAAATATTCATCAGAAAAACAAAACAAATGTATTTCTTTACTTGAGATTTTACAGAGCCATCAATATGTTAATACAAGTACTTTGGTCTTCAAGGCCTTTGCATTTATAATTCCCTACTGGGAAATCTCTTCACAGAAGTCAAAGATGTATTGCATTTCCAAAACCTATTTGACAAAATATTTTCTTGGAAAGATATTAAAATTTCTCAAATAGTGCTCCATGAAGCTCACATTTGGAAATGTTACCATAAAAATCGTAAGTATTATGAAACTCAAGCAATAGTCTTAAATATCATTTAAACCTAAAAAAAATCACAAACCAAATTACAAAAAATAAACTGCAAAAATATTAAAGCTCATAATATTTTTAAAAATAATAAATTTTACTTTTTACTTCAAAGAAACATTTTAATGTTAAAATGTGGTTTTGGCAAACCTATAGTGAAGGAGGTTCTCATATGCAAATGACAGAGCATGAATTTGTTAAAAAAAATCTGGATTAAGAATCCTTAGGATAAATATCTCCTAACTTTTGACCTAGTAATTCCACATATATAAATTTTACTGGAAGAAAAAATAGAAATGAGCATGAAGATTTATGAACAAGAATTTCTAATATGCCAACAGAATAATAAAACATCTGAAACAAACTAAATATTCAGTAATAAGTTATATTAAGCTGCTTTTGCTACCATAATAACATTCTGGATGGTTTAAATAACAGAGATTTTCCTACATTTCTGAAGGTCACAAGTCCATGATGAAGGTTTTGTCAGCTTTGGTTTCTGAAAACACCTTTCTCTTCACCTCACTGAATTCTCACGTGAGTTTTCCTCTTTGAGCACAGAGACTGTGATCTTGTGTGTCTTCCCCTTCTTATAAGGACATTAGCAAGGACCCACCATTATGTCTCAATTTAACCTTAACTGCCTCCCTAAAATTCATCTCTCTGAATATAGTCACACTGAGGATTAGGACTACAACATATGAATATGGGAAATGGACACAACTGAGTCTGCAACAGAGGAGGATGGTTAAATAAATTATATAAATCAAGACAAACTACTATGCAACTATAAACAAAGAACTGCATTTTTAAGAATATCAATGACTTCCTAAATACTAACAATATGGCTAGTGGAAAAAAATAGTTTACAAAATGTAAATCCAATTAATCTCAAGTTTAAAGTAGCTCACACTTAATTTAAAAAACTAATGTAAGACCTATTTTAAATAGCTCCATTAAATTGCAAATAACTGATAAATAGCAAAGAATTGCTTATTACTTTGTCTGCCTAAAATAAAATAACAAAACTACTTTTAACTTTCAAAATGAATAGGGCAAAAGATTTAAACTGGCATGCTGTCAAAGGATACAATGGAAAGAAATGTATAGAGAAAAGTTCTTCAGACCTTCCTGCAGTGATCTGATCAAAACCAAGAATCATGAACCTAACATATCAATATATTCAAAGAATATTTACCTCAAAAAATTGATACTAAAATGAGTCATTTTCTTTCCTCATGGTTGTTATCAGAGGGTTTACTCTATGTGTAATATCTGTATCAGAAAAGGAGAATGTGCCTAAATTCTCTTCTCTTAGAAAATATATGGAGTTAGTAAACAGCTCCCAAAAGTTAAGAGGGTTATGGTTTAGATATAAGGTGTCTTCCAAAAGTTCAAGTGTGATATAATGCAAGAAAGTTGAGGTGAAATGATAGTTTTAACCTAATTAGTGGATTAATCCCCTGATGGGGATTAACTTGCTGGTAACTGTAGGCATGTAGGGTGGGTCGATAAGGGTGTGCCTTTGCATTTTATATTTTGTAAAGTGGTAAGGGGAGCATGCTCTCTCTCTTCCTCTCCCACAACCTCTCTCCATCTCTGCATCCTAGTAGCCAGGCTCTAAGTCACTTTCCTCTACCACACTCTTTTGCTGTGATTTTCCTTCACAACTTGGACTTAGAGCAACAGAGTGGCCATCTGTGGACTGAGACCTCCGAAACCATGAACCCCAAAATAAACCTTTCCTCCTCTAAAATTGTTTTTGTCAGGTCTTTTGGTCACAGCAGTGAAAAAGCTGACTAAAACAGATAGCAGTTCAGATAGTACGAGAGAGGCAATTCATCTGACCTAAAGTTTTTCAATCGTTTAAAATTCATTTTATTACTATTGTAGCTTTGGGGACCCCGCCCTAGAAAATGAGAGTCTGAGTGAGTTGTAAACGTCCTGTCCTCCACTTGTTAAATCAATGTTCTGTCAGATGTACCAAATGAGGTGCTTTTCTTAGCCAGCATCCAGAGGCACAAAGTCAAGTCCAGGTGATTTTGTGTTCTTGACCCTTAGAATAAAAAAGGCATAGGGAATATAGGAGTGTCCAATGTAATATTGGTAGCTATGGAACAATCTATGAAGTTAAAGAAGGAAAAAGAAGTTTCCTCAAGTGGTTTTAATGAAATTACTACTTATTTTAAGAGCAAAGACAAATTTAAAAAGTAAATAAATACACATCCCTAAGTAATAAAACGACAAATTCTTGCTTTCTAGTACTTCCTAACAAGAAAGTTAAATTTATAGATTTTTAAAAATCTTATTACTTAAATGTTAAAGTCACAATGTAACATATAGTTAACATTTTAAGTAATTTTATGGCTTACTGGCATTAGTCCAAATGACATAATTAGCAGTGATATTTAAATAAAACCAAACATTTTTTATTATATTCTGAACAAGTTGCCATAAATGTATGTTCACACACACACACACACACACACACACACATTAAACTTTGCTTCCTTAATAGAATTTTTTTCTAAACTTAAGAAGATAATCCTTCAATGATAAGAGAATTTTTCTCTCGTCCTTGGGGACTCCTATTTTCCATATGTTGCATTAGTTGTCTTTTGCATTAGTTTCATAGACCCACTGTAAGGAATTACCACAAACACAGTGATAGCAATTTATTCTATCAATGTGGGGGGTCAGGAACCTAGTCTGTCTCAGTTCACCAAAATCAGTGTAAGGGCTACAGTCCCTTTGGAGGCTCTAGGAGAGAATTCTTTCCTTCTTCCAGCTTCTGGTGTTCACCAGCATTCCTCAGCTAGCAGACACACACCTCCACTCTCTACCTCCATATTCAAGCATCAGCTCTTCTTTGTATCTTCAGGTCTTTCCTGTTTCCCTCTTAAAAAGAAACGTGACTGATTGGGGTCTGGTGTTGTGGTTCAGTGGTACAGCGCTTGCCCAGTATGTGTGAGGCACTGGGTTCAATCCTTAGCACCACAAAAAATAAATAAAGGTCCATCAACTAAAAACAAAATTAAAAAAAAAGAAATGTTATTGATTTAGGATCCATCCTGATAATATAGGATAATCTCCTCACCTCAAAACCTTTAATCACATTTACAAGACTCTATTTCCATGCAAGATAATACTTGAAGATGCCAGTACAGGGGCTAGAGACCTTTTCTGGAAGAGAGGAGGCACTATTCACTTACTGCACCTGCCTTTAGTATTTATTTCTTCTCATGGTTCTTCAAGTTTAATCTTCATAGTTAATTCATTTTTCCTTTGTTTCTATTTTTGTCAAATTATTTCTCCTCTTTTGAAGGCTAATTCTTATTTCTGTTATTCTTAATGTTTTAAATCATTTTCTTAATAACTTGTAGCTAATTTTAAAATAACTTTAGCAGTTTGATCTGTTTTTTGAGCAGGCATTGCTAACAGAATTTAAGACCTGCAAGAACACTCTTTTACCCTTATTCACATTTTTTTCTATCATAATTTACTTTGAATTTAATAACTTTATGTATCTCATTTTTGTTTGAACTGCATTTTTCTCTACTTTAGGAGAGTTGATTCCAATTTTTTATAACTTCACCGAACCCTCACTTCTCTTCTTTTTTTTTATGCTATAAATACCACAGTTGTTTTCTGAAATTCTGATTATATTCATTTCCCTTACTTACAACAATACTTCCTTTTTATCTTACACCCTGTCAACTTGAATTCCACTGTCAGTAGTTTCCCCTTGGGTCAAACCGTGTCCTGGAAGTCTTGGAGTGTCAGTTTTTGAAGCTCCTGGGGCCATACTGTTCCATAGCCTTCAGATTGTGGTGGGTTGATCACAAACCCTGCTATAGTCTGAAAGTCTGTGTCTAAAAATCCACTTGTTAAAATCTAATGCCCAGTGTGGTAGTATTTGGGGGTGGGACCTTGTTATGATTTATATATGAGATGTCCCCCAAAGGTTTCTGTATTAATGCAGGAACATGAAATGATTGAATTGTGAGAGCCTAATCCATCCATCCTAGTTTAAGCAGACTGTTTGGGTAGCTGGGTAGTAACTATGGGTAGGTGGGGAGCAGCTGACCGAGGTCACTCGCTGGTCACAGTGAAACGGTGCATCTGCCCTGTGAACCCTTCTTTTTTTCTTTCTCTCTTTCTCTTTCTCTCTCTTTCTCTTTCTCCCTCCCTCCCTCCCTCTCCTTCCTGATACTGACATAGCTGTACATCTTTCCTTTCTTGGGCCCTTCCCCCATAATGTCCTGCCTCACCTTGGACCCAGGTCAATGGAGTCAGCAGCCTATGAACTGAGACCTCTGAAATCATGAACCCCAAATAAACTGTCCCTCCTCTAAGTTGTTCTTGTCAGGCATTGTGATTATAATGATGCAAAAGCTGACTAAAATGGGCATTTAGGAGGTAACTGAATGAGATTAGTGTTCTTGTATGGAGCTACAGAATAAATAAAAAAATAAATAAAATTTAAAAATCACTGGGAAAGGACACAGGGAGATGTCGGCAGTCATCAGAAGAGGACTTTGATTGGAACCTGGCCATTCTGGCATGTTCATCTCAGACTTCCAGCCTCCAGAACTATGAAACATAATGTTTTATTGATGAACCATCCAGTCTATGGCATTTTGTTACAGCAGCTGGAACAGACAAAAACAAATCCCTACACTCATTTTGGAGTGTAGCCCAGTTGCAGCCACTATCCTTATATTGCCTCATTGCACCTTCAAGTACACTAAGTTGAAGTTCTCTTCCTCTTAGATCTTTTGGGTACCTCCATCAGTTCTTCCTGGCACACATACATATTGATTAAAGGCATATATGCTGGTTGCTGGTTGGTATTTGGTCCTAGCTAATCTGAATTTCAGGATTTGAGAAGATATATAGATCATTTGCTTGAAAACAGTATCCAAGGGCTTTTGGTTTTCCTATCTGGTTACTCTGTTTCTATGTAATCATTTAGGAAGATTCAAAAAGTATGCTGCTACTACATACTGTTTTCCCCAAGTCCCTTTTGTTTTATTTTAATAATTATGGTTTATAAAAACATGAATGTAGAACACAGATAAAATATTTCCATTGCGTAGTAGCCTACTGAGTAAGGCATGAAAGAAAAATACACCATGAGATGAAGGAAAAACCAGAGATAGCAGAGAGTGAAAGAAAGTCTGCATCCTGTCCAGTAGTCACTCTTCCTTCCAGATCAGGCCTGTCTTTTATCCTGTGAGGAGAAAGTACCATATTTGGCTTAGAAGTGTTGGGAACCTAGGGCTAAAGCATATGATCTGTAAAGACTAAGGATGTTATAATTAAAATTTGCACCTTAAGTTTTATTTTCTTTAAATTTTTGAGTACTTTATTAGATGGTATGATAATACAAAATTTTTGAGATTCTTAATAATCCATGTTTTTAAAATTATAATTAATATTTAATTATTAATACTTCAACCAGATAAAACTATTTCTAATCATTTAGGAAGTACAAAGTTGAAAAGATATGAGTGATTTAAAGGTGCTTACATAAATATTATTTTTACTATAGATAACTACAGTAAGAACACAGAAAAAACAAATTTCATTTAAGATATTATCATGGTTATGAATACTCTTGAAAGCTTATAAAGAAAAGAGATAGTATGACAAAGAGCAGATAAACTGGCATAGCCGTAGAGGAAACCAATAAAGATATTCTGCTGTCTGTCATGAGAGAACAAATTGCTTCTGATTATCTTTGCTGATAGGTTGAGTGGAAAAGAATTTGCAATAGCTTCATATTAGGTACAGGGAATGTTTTGATATCAATCCAATAAAGAACCATAACTGTGATTGGTATCCCAACTCAAATAATCCAGTCAGTCTCTAAGACAGTTCTGGCTTTGTGCCACATAGGAGATTTAAATCCTCCACATTCTGCATATCTATTGGTGCACCTGAACTCTTCAGCGCCCCCATGATACAGTATAGATTTCCTATCTTGGAGGTTGACATGGGGGTTTGGTATGGAGTGGAGGAGGCATGAGAGGAAAGGGTAGAAGGAAACTCCAGAGCTTTGTCCAGTATTTCTAAACCTAAAGTCTTTGACTTAAGGAATCATGAAACTGATTTTGGAATTCTTCCAGTTGCTAGTTTATTAATTTATTCTATATCCTGAGGGATCATTGGTAGTATTAAAACTAATATGGGGTGGATTTGGTCTATCACATGCCTCTTGGGGATAGGCTTGGGATACGTGTATATCCCAGTGTTTCCCACATTGCACAGTCATTTCTTATGGAACTGGCACCATTCTCAAAGGCTCCCACAGTACACTAGATCAGTGGAAAAAGGGGTCAGAGCTAGAAACTCCCCCTAAGGCATCTTAAGTTATGTTTCCCTGCAGCAGATCGAAACTTTTTGCATTTTCAGCAAAGCAGCCCCTCAGTGAACTCTGTGTGTGTGTGTGTGTGTGTATACATATATATTTTTTTATGTGAGTGTTTGTAGGTAGATGATAGATACAGAAAGAGATCTCTACGTACATTACCTTTAAAAGCACAAAGATTTTCTAGGTTTCCCTTTTAATATGGTGTTTTTCCATTTTCTTAAGTTGACATGAAACACTTTTTAGGTGAGAGAAAAAGGGACAATAATAGGCTTAAGTGTCCACTTATTCAAGATAATAGCTACATTCTTTCCAAGTTGAAGATAGCCCAATAATGTTCCTTTTTCTGGAGATTGAAAACTTTGGCCATTCACTTATTTGAAAAAAAAAATTAATGAACTACTCAAATGGCGAAGCTCTATTATTTGTGCTACTGCAGAGTGCAGTGAATAGAAGACAGACATAGTCCCTGATCTCAGGGAGCCTACGTTTTCATATGGTGAAAATATCAATAGCAATGGAGACAGAAAGATAATTTTACATTGTGATGAAGCTTATGGAAAACTCATAAGGGTTGGAAATAATAAGTGAGGTGGGTATGTACACTGCTCAAGTTAGGGGAGGCAGTGAGGTCATCACCGAGTTGAGACCTGAGCCATGAGAATATCTGGGAAGAGAGTAGAACACAGTCACCAATATCTAGGCTCCTGCACCAGATTCTTGGTTAAGTAGTTCTGCCATGCCATTGCTAGAAGTGGAATTTTGGGAAAATTACTTATCTTTTCTGTGCCACAGTTTCCCAAGGCTATAAAGTGAGAATAATCTGATAGGTTTGATGTTAGAATTAAGGAAGATAAATTTATATAAAAATACTCCATACAAAATAGAACGTACAAAGTCTCTGAGTCAAAAAAGGTCTTGGTGTGTATAAGAAACAGAAAGCAGTGACCACAGGATAAGGTGCCATAATAGGAGTCTGAAGATTTGACTGAGGACCTAAGTACCTGGAAGACTCAGTAGTCACAGAAACTAATCAAATCCATCTCCAGGACTCACTGATGACCTACAAGAAGCATAGCTGTCAATTCCTGCAGATGTACCTCAAATTTTCAGACAATGACAGGCTTTCCTTGGGGTGACCTCAGCTGGTGACAGAAAGATTCTATTATAAAACCTGGCCATGTCCACGTCCATTTGATGCAGGACTCCTCCACCGGGCAACTGTTTCTCTGAAGCAAGCTGTCAGGGTTCCAGAAACAATTTTAGATCTGCATCATCTTTCAGTTGCTATCCCTGCCAAATCCTGCTCTTTCTTTTCCTCTCAAAAAAATCTTAAGTCCATACCTGCAAGGATCCCACTGATAATAAAGACCATAGTAATTGATTTATATTTTACTCTAAATGCAATGGAAAAGCTGTTGATCTTTGTGCGGAGAATCAATTTTAGAATGGGAAGGAGTACAAACAGGAAGATCACTTGGGGAGATATTGAAGTGGCACAAGGAGATAATAACAGAGGCTTAGGTTGTGGAAGAGGCGATAGAAGTATTCATATAAACACATACTTTGAAGCTAAAAGCAATAGGACTTCTATTGTTTAAGTGTGAAGATCAAGAAACACTTGAGGATAACAGTGGCTTCCAGATTTTGTCTTCAGAGACTAGGTAAATTATGATGCCGGGAGCTGGGGGGTCGGGGAGGAAACCAGCTTTGAAAGGTGTTGTATTTAGGTATGTAAATTTAGGATGTCTATTAGACTTTGAAAAAGCAATTTCAGATGGGCACTTGGAGCAACATTTATGTGAAAAACGTCAATACAAGACAGAGCTATTTTGTAAGTTTGCTGTATTTTCATTTAGTGTGAAACAGCATTTGAGCATTTTTTACTAGTATTTGATATGATATTTGAAAATGAATTCTTCAGTTATGTTCAACTCTCTATTGACATGTTTGACAAGGCAAGGGTAATTTTAACAATTTCTTCTACAATAAGTTATGACATGAAACAAAAAGTCTATAGTTTTTATATCTCGATGGTAATTAATTTGATTTTTAAATCACTAAAAGGAGCTGCCATTTAATTTTGGAAAATCCAACATGGTAATATACAAATATATATTATGTTGGTGTTATGGTTTGGATGTGAGGTGTCCCCCAAAAGTTCACGTGTGAGACAATGCAAAACAGTTCAGAGGAGAAGTGATTGAGTTTTAGAGTCTTAACCCAATCAGTGATTTAATCCCCTGATAACTGGGTGGTAACTGAAGTAGTAGGCTGTGGCTGGAGGAGGTAGGAAATGGGGCCTAGTTTGGGGAATATATTTGTATATTTGTATCTGGCAAGTGGAGTCTCTCTCTCTCTACTTTCTGATAATGTGAGCTGCTTCCCTCTGCTATACTCTTCCGCCATGATGTTCTGCCTCACTTCTAGCCCCAGGGAATGGAGCCGACCCTCAATGGACTAAGACCTCTGAAACCGTGAGCACTCAAATAAAATATTCCTCTACAATTGTGCTGGTTGGGTCTTTTAGTTGCAGCAGCAAAAAAGCTGACTAAAACAGTTGGTATATGATCAGAAATTGTGAACGGAATAAAGGATTAGAGGAGAAAGGGCCTATTTAAAATTAATTCTGAGCAGGGTGCAGTGGCACATTCCTATAATCCCAGGGACTCAGGTGATTGACACAGAAGAATGATAAGCTTGAGGTCAACCTCAGCAATTCAGCGAGACTGTCTCAAAATAAAAAATAGGATTGGGAATATAGTCAATGGTAAAGTACCTCTGGGTTCAATCGCTACTACTACTACTACTAAGAACTAATTCTGAAAGAATAAATTTCATTCCATTGCAAGAACAATAAATAGGGTCAAATATTTTAAGAAATCTAAAACAGATTCTTAAATTCTTAGTTTAATGAATATGAGATTTTTAACTGTTAGTTATACCTAATGACTATTATTGACTTTAAGAGTAAATAAGACCTAACATTTAATTCATTTGGAAATAGTTATTGTATACAAATTTCTCAATATTGTATTACTAAGTTAGCCTAAGACATAATACTTGCCTGTTATATTTGTTCAAGGGGAACATATACATTAATATATAACCCCATAAGTTATTACTTTTTATTAAAATGATTTATAGGAGAAAATACAGAGTTCTGACCTCATCTTGGTATGGGGGATATTCTCTTCCCCTTTCTTGTATCCCCCTTTCCTTTAACTTTAGTTGAGATTTTAAGGGTGAGTCAAAGTAGCAGTGATATTGAAAAGATATAAACTAATCAGATTATATATAGCTTTGAGGAATACATGTATCTAGTCTTGTTACTTTCTTTCAAAAAAGGAAGAGCTAGAGGAAGAGAGGGAAGAACAGAACAAAGAAAGTTCAATATTAAGCCCCAATATTAAGCCCCTTCTCATCAAAAAATGAAACCATTCAAAGACCACTAGGTAACAGAATGGAATAAAAAGATGAAGATTTGGTCCTAGACAGTATTAGAACTATTTTCATTTCCTAGGGAAACTATAACAGAAGTACTGCAAACTCAGCACCTTAAACAATAGAAATTTCTTATCTCACAGTTTTGGAGGCAAGAGGTTTAAGATGAAGGCATCGACAGGGTTAATTTCTTCTGAAAGCTATGGGAAGAGCATCCGATTCACATCTCTTTTCTAGCTCCTGGTGATTTGATGTCAATCTTTGCCATTCTGAATCTTCTCCTCTATCACCCTCTTTATCTTCTTCTTCACAGGGTATTTCGGTGTGTGTGTGTGTGTGTACACTCGTCTTTTTATCCCTAGATTTGCCACCCCTGCCCTGGATTCTGACACCATGGGATGCTCTACTCTTGCAAAACTATGAGCCCATTTCAAAAGAAGGCCCTTTTACTCGTATCCCAGGTCTAGAGAGTCACTAAAAAGTATTTGATATAGATGCTTCTAATTTCTTTACCAATCTAAGATTCATTGTCTGGTAGTTAGGTGGGCTACAGGGTAAATTTAACCCAGAATTCCTTTATTCAAAATATTTTTCCTTTATTCAAAATATTTTTATTCTTTACTTATCATCAGGGATCAAAAAAATCAAATTTAAATGAGTGCAGTAGACTAGAACGGGGTCTCTGTAGAGTCTGATGGACCTCCAGCAAATTAAAGCACACCTGCCCCACCAGAGGCAGACCACAGCAGTGTTGCCACACAGGAATATGAACTCAGTGTTGCCCAATCTTTAAAAAAAAAAACAGTGGAAATAAAAGTTTTATGTAGACTTGTTGGCACGTAAATCAATTGTTTTAAAAACACTGCATAGGCCAAAACTGTGAGGGCCAAACAAAGCATGTTGACAGTCCAGATCCAGGCTGCCGGCTGCCAGATTGCAACCTCTGTTCTGCAGGATGCGCAGGGATTTCTGGCCAATTCATGTCTTTAAGCATGAGCCAACTTTGAATTGGGGTTTTTATTATTCAACCCAGAATCCATTAGAATCAGAGCTCTAGCTCCAGCTAATCCATTAAATTCAGAATCTCAAGAAAGTGTAGCCATATCAATAAATAAAGCATAATTAGAATTTTGTTCCACCTGTCTTGCTTATTAGGCCTTCTAAATCAGTTCCCTCAAATTTTTCAGACTCTTTGATTAATCAAATTGGCAAACTCTTGAAATCTGTATGTGTGTAATCTTTCGTTCCCTCCTCTGATTTTGCACTTCAATGCCCTGGCAATGCAGTTTGGATTCTGCTCGCTAACAAGCAACAGCACGGGCACAAAGGGAAATGTTAGCTTTCTCCTGTAAGGAAGGGAGAGTTTTCTCTAGCAAACAATGTGCCAATAGGGAGTTTCGGATGACTTTGTCTTTGGTACACTTCAAGTCCATCCTTTAAACATTTCTAAACATTTATTCTAGTAATATCTATCAACTATAGATTAGCTCCTAACTCGCACACAAGAGACTCAATTAAATTAGGAATTGAACTGATATCATAGTTAAACAATCTTCACTATCAATAGAAATAGCCAGTTAGTGACTTCAGCACCTTTGTTTAAAAAAAAGGAAAGAAAAAAAGTGTCCACTAGTAGAATCAGAAAGCACATGGATTTCATTCCATGATAAAATGCAATTAGTTTTGAGCTTATCATAGTCTTACTTTAAGTTATTCAACTTACTTTAAGTTATTATTAGAACTATACCAGAATTCACTCTTTTAAAAATTACTCTAGCATTCCCATATCAGAGAAAACATTCAGCCACTGGTTTCATGGGATTGGCTTATTTCCCTTAACATGATATTCTCTAGCCCCATCCATTTACCTGCAAATGCCATAATTTCATTCTTCTTTAAGACTGAATAATATTCCATTATATATATATTTTTATATTATATTATATATTATATATTATTATATATATAATATGTACATATTATATATATACATATATAAAACCACATTTTCTTTATCATTCATCTATTGGAGGACACCTAGATTGGTTCCATAGTTTACTATTGTGAGTTGAGCTGCTGTGAACATTGATGTGGCTGCATCACTGTAGTATGCTGATTTTAAGTCCTTTGGTATAAATCAAGGAGTGGGATAGCTGGGTCAAATAGTGGTTCCATTCCAAGTTTTTTGAAGATTTTCCACACTGCTTTGCACAATGGTTGTGCCAATTTGCAATCCCACCAGCAATTTATGAGTGCACCTTTTTTTCCACATCCTCGCTAACATTTATTGTTGCTTGTATTCCTGATAACTGCCATTCTGACTGGAATGAGATGAAATCTTAGAGTCGTTTTGATTTGCATTTCTCTAATTGCTAGAGATGTTGAACATTTTTTCATATATTTGTTGATCTACTGTATTTCTTCTGTGAAGTGTCTGTTCTGAATCAGACATTATTACCCTATGTACATGTATGATTACACAACCAGTGTGATTCCACATCATGTACAAACAGAAGAATGAGAAGTTGTACTCCATTTTTGTATGATGTGTCAAGAAAACATTCTACTGTCATGTGCAACTAATTAGAACAAATTAAAAAAAAAAAAAATAAAGAAGGAGTGACCTCAACAAAAAAAGAGATAGAACATGGTTAAAACAGAGACCAAAAAAAAAAAAGAGAAAATTACTCTATGGCAGCAACTGGGTCTCAGGGCTTCACTCTCATGGTTTCAGGTTACATTTTGTCTAATGGGTTGTTGTTTCCCTTTTGCGGAATACTAATTGGAGTATCACTGTCTCTAAATGAAAACCAATTTCAATTTTCAAGGAAAAATTATAGTCGACTAATTCATTCCCTGGAAGCAATTTTTGTGTTAGACTTCTCTGGTTGCAAGCCACACTAGTAGCCAAATTGGTTTAATGCTGATAGAGACAGAAGAATTCTAGTTGGACGTGTATTTTAAAAGTTTAACTCGGCTGACCAAAAAATGTGAACATCCTTATTTCACCGTAATTTAATTTAATGTATTCATGAGCCCTCATTTCTCCTGATTTTTTTTCTTTTAAAGGCAGTAAATAAATTTTAAAAGTCATGATTTAATTCATTTTTAAAATCATCTTTTTGGTTAAAGTACTCAGTCAAATTTTGAGGCCTCTCTTTGTGTCCTTCCTTCTGGTATCTGTGCTTGGGGAATTCTAATGTCATGGGAGTGTGTCTAGTAATTGGCTCAGTTGTCAGCAGTCTCTAATTAAGATATAACATGTCCTTCTGGAGTTCTAGTTGCTTCAGTGGCAGTATTTACTTGTAGCTATTCATAGTCCCTGTGATGCAAAAATTTGTAATATTTGTACAAGATGGTCATCCTATTTCAAATCCTAGTTTCTTGAAGCATAAACTCTGGGGAGGAACAAAGAACAGATTTCTTACTTAATTCTAAATTTTTGTCACAGGACTTCAAAAAATGTTCCTATATGAGGTGCTTCTGATGTCCAGCTCATGTCTTAAGACCTCATATCTCATTTGAGCCATAATTGAAGCTGACAATTTACACCTGGACTTTAAAATAATTTCATGGCTCCATCATCCCACCACAAACAGACTGCCCCATTTTATATTTTCTACCCCCATGATCTTCTCCAACTATGTAATTAGGCCAATAAGATTATACACACACACACACACACACACACCACATATTACATACATATATATGAACGGCTCAGAAATACAGAGGAATCAACACTTTCAGGAATAATTCTTGACCATTGAGTGATGGGAGGCAATAACTGACATGATTCTGCCTCCCAGCCTTGGAAACAGAGTTAGTTCTAGAAGGCAATTTCTAAGTATCTCAGGAAGTTGTGGCAATACAAAGTCCTCATTGTCTACAACAAGAACTTCAATAATGCACTCTTAAATTGTCTTTTCATCTTTCCTTTCTCACTCTCCCCCATTCCTCCTCCTAATCCTGAGGATCTGCTAGCAAATGAATAAGCTGCATATAAGTCATTGTCAGAAAATATGCTCTTGAAAACCCAAGTTAAGACTCTTTTCCTCTGTCACTGCAGCATATTAATGGTCTCTCATCCCCTTCCAGAATAAAATGGGACCATTTTCATGTCATACTGTCTCTATTCTGTAGCTGAGACTAAAACTCCACTAACACATTTCAAGTTTGCTTTCTACTGCATAAAGACATCCTTTAAAATGTCTCTGAGAAAGAGAAAATTTTTTCTCAGACTCAAGATCTGAGTTCTTGAAATTAGAAATTGGGTTTCATGACCTTTGGTACTCCTATGAGATTTAAAACCTACCTGTTGAACTCTGAAGCTGAACATTCACTTCTTCACCTTCAGTGTTTCTGTCCTCACTCTGAAAACCAAGTGCTTCCACTTCAAAGGATAAAGCACCACAAGCTAAGAACAGAATCACAAGAATTTTTTTAAGCTGTCAAAATATGATCCTGATACATTTTTTAAATTCAAATATAAGAGGAAGTTCAGGTTCAGATTAGACTGTGATGAGAAGAAACTAGAAGGAGAGGAACAGGAAGTCTGGGTTACTTTATCAAAAACCTTGAGAAGGGAAAGGGTAATAGCAGCACAGGATGACAGACCCACGTGTGGCTTATTGGAGCTGTTTCCTTGTTTCAGTTATTCATTCTAGGTGCTTAGCTCTGCTCTAATGGAGTACAGTATAAATAGGATCTTTGTGGCTACTGGGGGTGAGCTACCCACTCAGAGACTACATTCCCACCTGCTTGCTTCCAAATGTGGCCATGTTATTGGGTATAATATTGGAGTTGAAATGGAATTTGGTCATTTCTGTGCTATGATCTTCAAGATTGGATTCCAGAATGACTTCAAAAACTGGAATTTCAAGAGGGCAAAGCATTTGCCAGCTTGGCACAATGAATGACTATATGGAATACAATGACCTCTCAATCTACTGATCATTAAGATAGTTGAACATGTTTGTGGATCCAAGATAACATGTATGTGTATCACGTTAGCCTACTAAAATTTGGGGATTTACTTGTTACAACAGTTCCTGTTGCTCTAATATATGGAATTCTATTTCAATGCAAGAAGAAACAAAGATAAAAAAAACATATATTTTGATGTCAATGGAATAAAAAAGTTAATTAAGCAGTTATGTAGGAACGATAGATGCAGTCAGAGGAGCATCAAGAGGAACAGCTTCAGTTGCAAGTATGCTGGCATGTTTGAGGAAGAGATAAATAGCCATTATTGTCAGAGGAGAATTTAAGTCAATGGAACCAGAAACATAATTTGTAATGACAGCAAATTATGTAGGATCCTGTATATCATTATGAGGACTTGGACTTTTACACCAATAGAATGGAAAGCATTCAGATTATTCTGAGTATGATTTGCCTTGGGTTTCGCCACATTTTTCTGGCTGCTCCTGTATTTGTTGAATGTAGGTTGGAGGTATACTGAGAGAGACCAATTAAGAGATTTCAGATGAGAAATAATTGATCTTGATTCACGTGGAATGGTTCTGGAGGTGAGGTGAGAATTTGCATCCTTTGAGTATTTTGAAAACAGAGTCCAAGATATGAGCAGTGAGAGAAAAAGAGGAGTTAAAGATGACTGCAAGGTTTAGTCCTGAGAATCTACAAGAGAGGATTTGCTGTGTACTGC
Organism: Sciurus carolinensis; assembly: GCF_902686445.1. Lineage (NCBI taxonomy): Eukaryota > Metazoa > Chordata > Mammalia > Rodentia > Sciuridae > Sciurus > Sciurus carolinensis. Next base: position 145,537,264 of record NC_062214.1, read on the forward strand.
AGTAGGGAACATTGTGAGAGTCACAGATTTGAGGAGTTTGGCTTTGAACATGTGAAGTTGATGACACATGTTAAATATATAAGTGAGGGGGAAGATAGGTAGCTTTGTGAGTATAGAGGTCAGGAGAGAGATTTGTGCTGAAGGTATTCATTTGGGAGTTGTTAGCTTATGTTCAAAGCTCTGACTCTTGATGAAAATCCCAAGGTAGTAAATTTAGAGAGAGATGAGAAGTCCAAGTAGTAATCCCTGAGCAATCCCACACTAAAGGTGAGGGAGATGAGACAGAATCAGCAAAGGAGAGTGAGAAGGCAAAACCAGAGAGTTAGTGGGAGAATCAGACAAATGTCACATCATAGAAGAGAAAAAAGTGACTCAAGGGAGAGAGCAATCACCTATGGCAAATATTGCTAAAATGTCAAGAAATATCACAACTGAGAAATAAATGCTAGAGTTAAAAATGCAGATTGTTGATCTTGAGACAACAGCTGGATAAGAGGGAATGAGTGAAATAAATTAGATACAAAAATAACAACCCTCTGCACAGGAATTTTTTATAAAGTTAGAAGAGAAAAAGAATAAGTTGCTGGAAGTAGACAACAGGGGGTGGTTTTGAGGTGGAAAAAAATAATAGTACCCTTATAGAAGGATAAGAATAATTGAATAGAGAGGAAAATAATCACTTATTTTCTATGGCTTTGTAATTACTAAAATTATCATAAACAATATATAAAATGTATGACATATTTAAATATTATTTTTAAAATTGAAAGACTCATATAGTCTGCTTAACTATTAATAGGGGCTTGATTGAGAAATACATTGAACATAAATAAGAAAGGGGTAGTGCTTGATAGCTTAGTGCTCTTGAGAAGGTGAGGCAGTATCTAATCCAGAGCACAGAAGGAGATAAAATTCTTCCTTGACAGGAGGAGAGGAGGCAGAAAGGGTTGACAACCGCAGGGCAGTGGGTGGAGAGAGGGATAGGAAAATAATGAGGCAGGTAATGTCTGAGGGCTTCTATTTCTCTTTGAAATAAAGCATAAAATCTACTGACAATGATGTGAGGGTGGGGAAGAGTGAGTAATTTAAAGAAAAGACATCCTGAAACCTTATCTGGGTACCTGGGGAAGTGAACTAACCATAGGCTAAAGTCTTCACTGCTATGAAGTTACAGAGGGACCATTCATTTTGCTTTTTTTCAGACTAGGCTGTGTTGCAAGATTAGAAAGATAGGATTGTATTAACTCAGAGATGGTGAAATGCAATTTTTACAATTATAAATGTTAAAAAAGACAAAGTACATGATCTACTTAGTGTATCATCTAGTATATAGTAGCCATGCTGTTAATATTTCACTTTCTTCATCCTTTGTCAGCTTTCCACCATAACAAACACCTGAGGTAAAACACTTATGAAGAGGAAAAGTTTTTTTAGTTCACAGTTTTAGAGGTTTCAGGCCAAAGGTGGTTGGTCCGGTTGCTTTTGGCCCTGGAGCAAGGAAGCACATCAAGGTAGGAGCACGTGGCAGAGCACAGTAGCAAATCTTAAGGACAGAAAGCAAAACAGAGGACGGGGCGGGGGCTCAACTTCCCCTTTCCTCTTCTAGGGCATGCAATGAATGATCTAAGATTATCACTAGGCCCCTTCTCTTAAAGTTTCGCCACCTCCCAACAGTGCCATGCTCGGAAACACACCTTTAATACGTCTTTGAGGGACATTCAAGATCCATACTATACAACATCTTTTTATTTTCCCTCTATAAAGAGAATTCTTGAACTCCTTAACTAGAAAAGACTGGCAGGTCTTTACTGAAAATCATTCAATAGACATTCAGGACTCACGCAAAGACAGCACTTTATCTTCCTATCAGACTTTGTCCTTTACCCAAATTACTCTCCTCCTTCCCTGTCTCTTTTCTGGGCAAACACACATTGATCTAACACAGATTGCATGTGTTGAATTTATTCACAGATTTGATTTTTAAGTTCCTTACTTAAAATTGCAAAAAAGTAGGCTGCACATCGAGGTGCATGCCTATAATTCCAGCAACTCGGAAGGCTGAGGCAGGAAGATTATGAGTTCAAGACTAGCTTTTTTTTTTTTTTTTTTTTTGAGCATATACATTTGCCTTTATTTTTTTTTAATTTGTTTTTATTGTAAACAAATGGGATACATCTTGTTTCTCTGTTTGTACATGAAGTAGAGGCATACCATTTGCGTAATCATACATTTACCCAGGGTAATAGTTTTTGATTCATTCTATTATTTTTTTCCTTCCCCCACCCCTCCCACCCTTCTTATACCTCTATAGTGTCCCTCCTTCCTCCATCCTTAACCCCTTCCCAACCCCTATATGTATCATCATCCGCTTATCAGTGAGATCATTCATCCTTTGGTTTTTTGAGATTGGCTTATTTCACTTAGCATGATATTCTCCAACTGCATCCATTTGCCTGCAAATGCCATAATTTTATTATTCTTTATGGCTGAGTAATATTCTATGGTATATATATACCACAGTTTCTTTATCCATTCATCAATTGAAGGACATCTAGGTTGGTTCCACAATCTGGCTATTGTGAATTAAGCAGCTATGAACATTGTTGTGGCTGTATCTCTGTAGTAGGCTGATTTTAAGTCCTTTGGGTACAGGCCGAGGAGTGGGATAGCTGGGTCGAATGGTGGGTCCATTCCAAGTTTTCTAAGGAATCTCCACACTGCTTTCCAGAGTGACTGCACTAATTTGCAGGCCCACAAGCAATGCATGAGTGTACCTTTTTCCCCATATCCTCGCCAACACCTGTTGCTACTTGTGTTCTTGATAATCGCCATTCTAATTGGGGTGAGATGAAATCTTAGGGTAGTTTTGATTTGCATTTCTCTTATTACTAGACATGTTGAAATTTTTTTCATGTTTGTTGATTGCTTGTAGATCTTCTTCTGTGAAGTGTCTGTTCATTTCCTTGGCCCATTTGTTGATTGGGTTATTTGTATTCTTGGTGTAGTTTTTGAGTTCTTTATAGATTCTGGAAATTAGTGCTCTCTCTGAAGTATGAGTGGCAAAGATATTCTTCCACTCTGTAGGCTCTCTCTTTGCATTGCTGATAGTTTCCTTTGCTGCGAGAAAGCTATTTAGTTTGAATCTGTCCCAGTTATTGATTCTTGCTTTTATTTCTTGTGCTATGGGAGTCTTGTTAAGGAAGTCTGATCCTAAGCCAACAAGGTGAAGATTTGGACCTACTTTTTCTTCTAGAAGATGCAGGGTCTCTGGTCTGATTCCGAGGTTCTTGATCCACTGTGAGTTGAGTTTTATGCAGGGTGAGAGATAGGGGTTTAGTTTCATTCTGTTGCACATGGATTTCCAGTTTTCCCAGCACCATTTGTTGAAGAGGCTATCTTTTCTCCATTGCATATTTTTGGCACCTTTGTCTGGTATGAGAAAATTGTATTTATTTGGTTTTGTGTCTGTGTCCTCTATTCGGTACCATTGATCTACCTGTCTATTTTGGTGCCAATACCATGCCGTTTTTCTTACTATTGCTTTGTAGTACAGTTGAAGGTCTGGTATTGCAATACCCGCAGCTTCACCCTTCCTGCTAAGGATTGCTTTAGGTATTCTGGGTTTCTTATTCTTCCAGATGAATTTCATGATTGCTTGCTCTATTTCTGTAAGGTATATCATTGGAATTTTAATTGGAATTGCAATGAATCTGTATAGAACTTTTGGTAGTATGACCATTTCGACAATATTAGTTCTGCTTATCCAAAAACATGGGAGATCTTTCCATCTTCTAAGATTTTCTTTTTTCTTTCTTTAGTGTTCTGTAGTTCTCATTGTAGAGGTCTTTCACCTCTTTTGTTAGATTGATTCCCAAGTATTTTATTTTTTTCAAAGCTATTGTGAATGGGGTAGTTTTCCTAACTTCTCTTTCTAAAGATTCAACACTTATGTATAAAAATACCCATATCCTGCTACTTTACTGAATTCACTTATGAGTTCTAAAAGTTTTCTAGTGCATTTTCCGGGTTCCTCTAAATATATAATCATGTCATCAGCGAACAGGGATAGTTTGAGTTCTTCTTTTCCTATTGGTATCCCTTTAATTTCCTTGGTCTGTCTAATTGATCTGGCTAGAGTTTCAAGGACAATGTTAAATAGCCTTGTTCCAGTTTTTAGGGGGAATGCTTTCAGTTTTTCACCATTTAGAATGATATTGGCCATGGGCTTAGCATAGATGGCCTTTACAATGTTAAGGAATGTTCCCACTGTCCCTATTTTTTCTAGTATTTTGAGCATGAAGGGATGCTGTATTTTATCAAATACTTTTTCTGCATCTATCGAGATAATCATATGATGCTTGACTTTAAGTCTATTGATATAGTGAATGACATTTATTGATTTCTGGACGTTGAACCAACCTTGCTTCCCTGGGATAAAACCCACTTGATCGTGGTACACTATCTTTCTAATATATTTTTGTATGCGATTTGCTAAAATTTTTTTGAGAATTTTTGCATCAATGTTCATTACGGATATTGGTCTGAAATTTTCTTTCCTCGATGTGTCTCTGTCTGGTTTAGGTATCAGGGTGATATTTGCTTCATAGAAAAAGTTTAGGAGGGATCCTTCCTCTTTTATTTCATGAAATACTTTGAGAAGTATTGGAATGAGCTCATCTTTAAAGGTTTTGTAGAACTCGGTTGAGAACCCATCTGGTCCCGGACTTTTCTTTGTTGGTAGGCTTTTGATGACTTCTTCTATTTCATTACTTGAAATTGGTCTATTTAAATTGTGTATGTCCTCCTGGTTCAGTTTAGGTAATTCATATGTCTCTAGAAACCTGTTGATGTCTTCGAGATTTTCTATTTTGTTAGAGTATAGATTTTCAAAATAGCTTCTAATTATGTTTTGTATTTCAATCGTGTCTGTTGTGATATTTCCTTGTTCATTCCGAATTTTAGTGATTTGGGTTTTCTCTCGTCTTCCCTTTGTGTGGCTAAAGGTTTATCAATTTTGTTTATTTTTTCAAAGAACCAACTATTTATTTTGTTAATTTTTTGTATTGTTTCTTTTGTTTCAATTTTGTTGATTTCAGCTCTGATTTTAACTATTTCCTGTCTTCTACTACTTTTGGTGTTGGCCTGCTCTTCTTTTTCTAGGGCTTTGAGCTGTAGTGTTAGGTCATTTATTTGTTGATTTTTTTCTTCTTTTATTGAATGTGCTCCATGAAATAAATTTTCCTCTAAGAACTGCTTTCATAGTGTCCCAGAGATTTTGATATGTTGTTTCTTTGTTCTCATTTACCTCTAAGAATTTTTTAATTTCCTTCCTGATATCTTCTGTTATCCATTCACCATACAATAGCATATTATTTAATCTCCAGGTGTTAGAGTAGTTTCTCTTTTTTACTCTGTCATTTATTTCTAATTTCAATCCATTATGATCTGATAGAATACCATGCATTATCTCTATCTTCTTGTATTTGCCAACAGTAGCTTTGTGGCATAATATATGGTCTATTTTAGAGAAGGATCCATGTGCTGCTGAGAAGAAAGTGTATTTGCTCTTTGTTGGATAGTACATTCTATAAATGTTCATTAACTCCAAATTATTTATTGTGTTTCTGACATCTATGGATTCTTTGTTCAATTTTTGTTTGGTGGATCCATCCAGTGGTGAGAGAAGTGTGTTAAAATCGCCTAGTATTATTGTGTTGTGGTCTATTTGATTTCTGGCATTGAGAAGGATTTGTTTGACATATATGGATGAGCCACTGTTTGGGGCATAGATATTTATGATCGTTATGTCTTGTTCATTTATGCTTTCCTTAAGCAGTATGAAATGTCCTTCTTTATCCCTTCTGAGTAACTTTTGCTTGAAGTCCACATTATCTGAAATTAGGATGGATACTCCGGCTTTTTTGCTGTGTCCATGTGCATGGTATGTTTTTCCCCATCCTTTCACCTTTTGTCTGTGGGTATCTCTTTCTGTAAGATGAGTCTCTTGCAGGCAGCAAATTGTTGGATCTTTCTTTTTAATCCAATCTGCCAGTCTATGTCTTTTGATTGATGAATTCAGGCCATTAACATTCAGGGTTATTATTGAGATATGATTGTATTCCCAGTAATTTGGCTCATTTTTTTTTTTTTTTTTGACATGACTTCATTTCTCCTTTATTTGACTGTTCCTTTAGGGTAGTTCCTCCCTTTGCTGATTTACATCGTTGTTTTTCATCTCTTCCTCTTGGAATATTTTGCCGAAAATGTTCTGTAATGCCGGCTTTCTTTTTGTAAATTCTTTTAGCTTTTGTTTATCATGGAAGAATTTTATCTTGTCATCAAATCTGAAGTTAAGTTTTGCTGGGTATAAGATTCTTGGTTGGCATCCATTTTCTTTCAGAGCTTGAAAAATGTTGTTCCAGGCCCTTCTAGCTTTTAGGGTCTGGATTGAAAAATCTGCTTATATTCTTATTGGTTTCCCCCTGAATGTAATTTGATTCTTTTCTCTCATGGCCTTTAAAATTCTGTCTTTATTTTGTATGTGAGGTATTTTCATTATAATGTGCCTTGGTGTGGGTCTATTGTAATTTTGTGTATTTGGAGTCCTATAAGCCACTTGTACTTGATTTTCCATTTCATTCTTCAGATTTGGAAATTTTCTGGTATTATTTCATTGAATAGATTGTTCATTCCTTTGGTTTGTTTCTCTGTGCCTTCCTCAATCCCAATAATTCTTAAATTTGGCCTTTTCATGATATCCCATAGTTCTTGTAGATTCTCTTCATGTTTTCTTACCATCTTCTCTGTTTGGTCAACTTTGTTTTTCAAGATTAAATATTTTTTCTTCGATATCTGAGGCTCTGTCTTCCAGGTGTTCTATCCTATTGGTTATGGTTTCTATGGAGTTTTAAATTGGGTTTATTGTTTCCTTCATATCAAGGATTTCTGTTTGGTTTTTTTCAATATCTCTAACTCTTTATTGAAATGATCTTTTGCTTCCTGTATTTGCTCTTTTAACTGTCGATTGGTGCAATCATTCAATGCCTGCATTTTCCCTTTCATCTTCTCGTTTGCTTCTCTGATTGTTTTGATTATGTACATTCTGAACTCCCTTTCTGTCATTTCTTCTGCCATGCTGTCATTGGATATTATTGCTATACCTTCTAGGTTTGCTTGGGACATTTTCTTTCCTTGTTTTTTCATATTGCTCAGGTATCTACCCCTGTAGTAGTGAAACTCTGGGATTTTGCAGATTTCCTCTATTGACTAATATTGTCTCTGTAGATTTCCAACAACTCACCTCTTAGCCTTCAGTAGCCTGAAGTCTTGGAGGAACTTGATAATGTGGTGTTCCACTAGGAAGCTGGCCTTCTTGGTGTGATGGCCTTCAGGTGGGGTATATTCCCCGGTGGCTCTGAGTTGGTCCCGAGTCTCTCAATACCTCCTCTTCTTGACTCCTGGGTCTCACCTCCTCTTGGCTCCTGGGTCTTGTCAAAGGTCCTCTAGCCTCCTGTAGGTGTCTGAGGAAGGGAGTTGCCCTTCCAATGATGATGGCCACGCCCTCAGGAGTAATTAAAAATGCCTGCACCAGCCCATAAGGAAGTCTCTGGCTAACTCTGTGATGGCGACAAACCTCAGTGTGGTGGTCAGGTGGGGTTGTTCAGTGATGGCATCTGTCTTTGGCCTGGTGGTTGGGCGGGTTGGCTACCCACCGCCCAGCTCCACAAGGCAGGCGGGTTTGGTGCCCGCCTGCTACCTCCACGATGCAAGCGGCCTGACTCGCTGTCAGCTTGCTCTGCGACTACCACCAACCAGTGATGGCACCGACGTAGGTGCAGGGGTCAGGTGGGGTCGCTCAGTTATGACATCTGTCCTTGGCCTGCTGGCTGGGTGGGTTATCTGCCCACCGCTTACCTCCGTGATGTAGGTGGCCTGGTTCACCCCCCAGCTTGTTCTGTGACTGCCTTGAGACTAACTTTAGTCACTTAGCAAGGCCCTGAGCAATGGCAAGAACCTGTCTCAAAACAAAAAATAAAAAGGGCTGAGAATGTAGCTCAGTGGTAAAGCGCCCCTGAGTTTAATCCCCAGTATACCCCACCAAAAAATTCAAATGTAGGTAAATATAATGTAATATCTGGCAATGTGTGATTGTAAGTTTAATCACTTTTAACTCACTGAGAGGTAAATACTTTGGTTTTGAGGATATAATCATCATTAAGAGAAAACATCAACATCGTGAAGGTGTGTTTTGTTTCCCTTATGGAGCTCCTGGCACTATGGGAACAAGGTAGGTGACAATATATCTGATATTTTTTTGCCCCAACTTTAGTTTGCAACTACAATGCTTTCTTGACCTTGAACTTACTATTAATAACTCTTCAACAACTGCAATTTTTCATCCTAAATGATTTTACAACAAATGAAAGAGCAAGAGAAGTATTTATTTTATAAACTTCTATATCCAGGTCAGTAGTAAAATTCCTGAGAACTTGATGAAATAAGTCAAAGTCCAAACCTGGTCCCAAAGCTAGAATTTCCTGCTTTTCTGAAGTCAATAGTCTAGAGAAAGTAAATAAGGAATGAGGAAGAAAGGGAAGGAGGGGGAGAGAGAACAAAAGAGTAAGAGAGAGAAGGAACCTGTAAGAAAGAAAGACAGGAACCAAGGAGAGAGAAGGTCTTTCTTATTTTCTTTTTTTTTTTTTTTCTTTTTGTTTTAATTTATTTTTATTGTAAACATCTTCAAGAACTTCACCACTTCTCACAGGGAAATGACACAGAAAATAAAAGAATTTTAATAATACAATAATATGTTGCTGTATCACAACGTTGATAAGCACAAGTTCAAAATACAGAGAAAAAAAGTTTGAAAAAGCAATACATGTCAAAGAATCAGTTTTTCTGTTTTTACCTAATTTTATGCAAGATGAAAATGGTTGGAATATTCTCCTTTGGACATGGAGAAGTTAATAGTGAAACAGCTGTTAGAAGGAAGATTAGTAGCAGGTTAAAAATATTTAAGAAATAATCCTTCTGTATGTAGAGATAAAAAGAAAAAGCAAATGTTCTTGCCCTGAGCCATTTCTCTATTTTAGGAAGTGACAATAACAAGAATCCAGAGAGAAAACTCCAACTAAGATTTGTTCATTCACTCATTCAACTAATAATTACTAAGTACCTCTAATTTGGTACCAACCACTCTGCTAGTTATTGGGGAACTGAAGGTGAACAAGAAAGAAAAGGTTTTGACTCTTGTGAGGTTTATATTTTAATTGGTGGAAGAAACTTAATAAATAACAAATAAATAAACTAAGATAGTTTCAAATAATATGAGTTTTTATGAAAATGACAAAGCATGACAAGACAAAGAGTACCTAAGAGGGTCCTACTAAGGAAGGATGGTGAAGCAAGTTCTCCCTAGAAGATGACATTTTGGCTGAAACTTGAAAGAAAAAGTCATATAGAGATCTGAGGTCAGAGTTCCAGAAGGATAACAAAAATATCAAAGACCTTAAGACAGGAATAGAAATGTAAGGATGTAATAGCTATCTATTGATACATAACAAATTTTCACAAAACATAACTACTTAAAACAACAGAGAGATATTATCTTATAATTTCTGTGGGTCAGAAACCCAAGCCCAGATTAGCATAGTCTTTCCTCACAGGATCTCTCACAGGGCTGTCATCAAAATGTTTACCTAATCAGTAGTCATGTCAAAGTTCTGCTGTCCTAGACTCTGCTTCCAAGCTTGCTTGGTGGTCACTAGTCTGAGTCATGAGTCAGTTCCCTGTAGGCCAGTAGCATTAGGAGCTCACTTTCTAGCAACATGGATATCTGTAGAGAAACTCATAACATAGCAACCAGCTTCTAGCCAAAGAGGAAGACATAGGCGTTCAAGCAATTTACAGCCTGATCTCAGAAGAAATGTTCCATACTCTTGCCATATTCTATCCATGAGTAACTGTCACCAGGTACAGCGTATATAAGAAGAGGGAATTCTGCAGGAGTTTGAAAATCTGGAGGTAAGAATCATTGGGAACTGTTTTAGAGCTAGCCTACCATCCCTACTACATAGGCATTCAGAAAGGTTGAAGAAGACAAGAAGTTGTGATACCAGAAAGAGAAATACATAGTTGAATGACACTTGGATAGATCCAAGAGGGAACAATTTTTCATCCCTGTCAATACCAATCCCCTCTCACATTTGACCTCCAAAAAATAAGAAAATAAAAACTGCTTGAATAGATTAAGTTTATCTCTGGTGTAGCCAAAGCAGGTTTACTGGAAGGTGAGAGTTAATCCACTCATATTTTATTCAGGAGGTAAGTAAACTTAAAAATTTGGAATTCTACTACATCAAAGGACTGAGTGTACTAAATGCTAGGTTATCTGGTTTGAGCAGGTCATTTACTTTCACCAAGCCTTGATTTCCGGGTACATGAAATAGTAAGATAAAAATAGTAATAATATTAATTCCTACTTCAAAGGACTGATGAAGAAAAATTAAGAAAGTACTATCATTTTGTAAACTATAAAATAGCATGCACTTTCAGGAAGTTGCACTTAAAAGGTATTTCAAAGAAATTGATAAGTGATATGCTTAGAAAAGTTTACAAAATTTCGAGTATCAGTACTCATTTCTCCCCTACACAGAAAAAGAGAACAAGCTGACCGACCCAGTTTTCTTCAATGCTCAGTACCCTTACATGTTAAGTCAGTTCTTTACACCTTTAACTCATTGTTTATACTATGAAGTAACTGCAAACTGACACTAATTTGGGAACTCTGAAAATTCTTAGAAGATACATTGTTTACCAAATCTTAGTGAAGTAGAGGATCAAAAAAGAGTTAAACTGAGAATGAAAGAAAGGGAGAGTGAGATATGCATTGAAAGAAAGAAACATATTAAAATGAGCTCATTCTGATCAGAAGAAAACTCTTCTTATTTTAAAACATGTGTGTCCTACAATTATAGAAGTTGAAATATAACTGTAATCTACCACCATAAGGTAAGATTTCCATCTTTATTGACATGAAAAATGTACCAAGCCAAGACTTCCCCATAAACAAAATTGCTTTCTTCAACTCATACTTTAATGCAAGGTATCAATCATATGGTGAATTTTATTATTTGTTTTTTGACAGATTGCTTGCATTCAGCGTGAAGTACAATTGTATATCATCCCTATTATATACACATATGAATTTGTGGACTCTTTGTATTTTTAAAAGAGTATTATAAATGGGAAGAAATACTTTGTGAGGCAGAATTAATTTGACATCGACCATTTTAACTCAGTGCTCTGGTTTTGATAATGTGTCATTATTTAGCCACAGTAGGTCTGAGACTGCAGACTTTATGTGAGACATAAGGGGCTAGCAGTGTCTCATGGCTAGATGAAGGAACCTCTATTTTTGACATCATTTTTTTCCTCTTTCACTATTTGTAAAACGTGCTTATTTTCAATAAAAAGGCAGTAGCTACATCAGCACAATGCACTGACTAGACAGTACAATTAGAGGTTGCATGTTCATATACAGCAGCAAGACCAACAACAATATTTTGTAATAATTTAGGCAAAGAAGTAAAAACTACGCTTATGCTACTCATGGTCAGGAGATCGTACATTGTGCAAGTAGTTCAAGTTCAAAAGGAACTACTATGACCCGTATTATTCACAGTCTACCAGGAATTTAGTATTCCTTGAGCACACAAATATAAGAATAGCAATGCATATTAAAATGAAGATGTAGAACCATAAAATGGAGAATTCACAGCTAAAGTTGCCATAAAATTCATAGTCTATTTCTACACAGGAAAAGTGCAAAGAATTTCTAGTGCTGCCCTTTACAGGGCCAAATTGGGAATGATATTGGCTGAAGTTGTGGCAGATATGGAATCCTACTGGATATCAGTCACCTATGAATAAGTAGAATACTTTAAAAACCTTTATAACCTATATGTGATGAAAAATACATGCTGATTTAAACTCCCTTAGAACTTTAAATTAGCCACTGCAGCACATTCGGCTGCATGGCCCAGTAGTCCTAAAACCATCAAATGCAATGATGAAAATAAGCTCTGTGTTTCCTTAAAAAAAAAAAAAACCTTAACTGAAACACTTATGAGACTTTTCTTCCCCTCAACAAAATGCTTAATTTCCAGGGTTGCTGTAGCTGTCATACTGCTGAGGATGATTTTTGTTATTGAAAATAAAGGATAAAAGCCTGATCCTAATGCAATCAAATTTAACTTGGGATAAGTGACTAAGAATCACATTCAAATGCTTACAAGTGGAGACACTTTGAGATAACTCATCTTTGCGTAATCCCTACTTATATGTGCTTATACAGATGAGTCTCATTTCCATGGTTTTACTTTAATATTCTTTTAACAATGATAAAATGAAATAAAAGAGCTGCTAAACACTGATCATTGTTGCTTTGAGAAGCTTGGTTTCAACACTTGGCTGTGAAGCATCATCGACTCAGCATCCATGTGATCGAGTGTTCAGCTTCTCTTAAGGCCGAGTCCCATCAAGCTAACCACCCAGTGGTGTTGAAATTTGGTTGTCCAGGTTAGGTCCAAATTCCCTAAAGTAAAATCCATTTTTTTCCCTTACCCAATTTAGTAATCTGAATTTTTCTGAAACCTTCATAGTCTTTTTAAAACCCTGAGCACCATGTGAAATGAGTAAGTATATAACCCTGTTCCTAGGGGCCACAGGATGAAGTTTCCACAATGACAAGCTTACATTCCCAAGCTAGTCTCTGGAAGAACATTTACATTATTAAAGCTTCTTAGAAACACATGTTTATATATAACAGCTTAACCTGAACACTATTCTGAGTGGTTGTTTGCTAATGTTTGGAACTACTACATGGTCTCATAATTGTTACCTGGGCTATAATATGCTCCAGTTAGTATTGAAGTTAGATAACATATATACCACTTACAAAGTGTTTATTAAATATAAGCAGTTTGACATATGTCTCAATATAAAATCTACTTTCTCTGCTTAGTTTTTGTGAATATTATGTTTATTATTATGCTATATACTCTGTTAAGGCTTGTAGATATATCATATCAGTATATGTAAAAAGAATCATCCAAAAGGAACTCAGTAATGGCATTTATCATTATCTGCCTGTATCACACATTTTCTTTGGTAAACTATCTGCTTAAATTCCCTACCACAGTATGTCAGTTACATTATGCTCTATATACAGGCACAAGTAAAGACCCACTCTATGTAATATATAACAGATTTAACTTATGATCCTCTATGCTTGGTTTAAGTCTCTAAAGAGTACACATTTGTGTGAAACTAACTATTCTTGTAGAAGAACAAAAGAATTATAATAATAGTAGTATAGTGTTATTAACCTCACTTCCCAGATGAGGAAACTGAAGCCAACAGGGTTTTAGTAACACGTACAAAGTCAAGCAAATAGTAAGTGCCATAGAGAATTTCAAACTAACGCTGCCTGATATCCCCAACCCTTTTAACTACCACAATGCACATTTCTTTTTCATTTTCACAGTGCTAGAAATTGAACCCAGGGTCTCACACATGCTCTAGACAAGTGTTCTACCATTGAGCTACACCTTCAACCCTACTTCCTACTTTCTGAAGCAGTGATATAATGTGAAAAGGAATAAGTCTCCCAAATTTTATTATTTATGAAGAACTAACTTCAAAGAGCATTGAAGTCTTTATAATCTTTAAGGATTTTCCTATCTGAAGTCAAATCCTAATGAAAAATATGTCTGGAATAGTATCAAAACAGGCCATACCATTTCTCCCTATGCACTACCAAGCCCATGGTAAATATCAGTGAAACATTTCAATACACTTCCGTCAGAGCCTAAAAGTTGCCTTAGAAATTCTTTGAGCACCATGCTCCAGGCAGTTTCTCAAACAGTGAGAGCTAGCACTAGGAGAAACCTCCCATTCTGCCCTATGCCTTCTCATTTCTGTTAACAGTCTGGAAGGAATTATGGATACATTTCCAACCAACATTTGTTGGAGGGCCACTATTTACCAGGTACTATGCTAATACTGGGACAAGAATGGTACTCTTCATCAAGAAACTCACAGGTTACCTTAAAAAATATACTTAAAAGTAAAAATCAACCATTACCATGCTGCTAAGAGTTACATAGGAAAGATGTAGATGTATCTATAAAAAAGAAAATTAATCAGATTTTTTTTTATTCTATACAAATGGGATACATGTTGTTTCTCTATTTGTACATAGAGTCAAGGCATACCATTTGTGTAATCATACGTTTACATAGGGCAATGATGTTTATTTTTTTTTCCCTTCCCCCCCACCCCTCCCACCCCTCTTTTCCCTCTATACAGTCCTTCTTTCCTTCATTCTTACCGCTCTCCTTATCCCTAACCCTAAACCTAACCCTAAAACTAATGCTAACCCTTCCCACCCCCCATTATATGTCCTCATCCACTTATCAGCGAGATCATTCGTCCTTTAGTTTTTTGAGATTGGCTTATCTCACTTAGCATGATATTCTCCAATTTCATCCATTTGCCTACAAATGCCATAATTTTATCATTCTTCATTGCGGAGTAATATTCCATTGTATATATATGCCACAGTTTCTTTATCCATTCATCAACTGAAGAACATCTAGGTTGGTTCCACAATCTGGCTATGGTAAATTGAGCAGCAATGAACGTTGATATGGCTGTATCTCTGTAGTATGCTGATTTTAAGTCCTTTGGGTATAGGCCAAGGAGTGGGATAGCTGGGTCAAATGGTGTTTCCATTCCAAGCTTTCTGAGGAATCTCCACACTGCTTTCCAGAGTGGCTGCACTAATTTGCAACCCCACCAGCAATGTATGAGTGTTCCTTTTTCACCACATCCTCGCCAACAACTATTGTTGCTTGTATTCTTGATAATTGCCATTCTAATTGGGGTGAGATGAAATCTTAGGGTAGTTTTGATTTGCATTCCCCTTATTACTAGGGATGTTGAACATTTTTTCATATATCTGTTGATTACTTGTACATCTTCTTCTGTGAAGTGTCTGTTCATTTCCTTAGCCCATTTGTTGATTGGATTATTTGTATTCTTCGTGTAGAGTTTTTTGAGTTCTTTATAGATTCTAGAAATTAGCGCTCTATCTGAGGTATGGTTGGCAAAGATATTCTCCCACTCTGTAGGCTCTCTCTTCACATTTCTGATAGTTTCCTTTGCTGAGAGAAAGCTTTTAAGTTTGAATCTATCCCAGTTGTTGATTCTTGCTTTTATTTCTTGTGCTATGGGAGTCCTGTTAAGGAAGTCTGATCCTAAGCCAACAAGTTGAAGATTTGGACCTACTTTTTCTTCTATAAGATGCAGGGTCTCTGGTCTGATTCCAAGGTCCTTGATCCATTTTGAGTTGAGTTTTGTGTAGGGTGAGAGATAGGGGTTTAATTTAATTCTATTGCATATGGTTTTCCAGTTTTCCCAGCACCATTTGTTGAAGAGGCTATCTTTTCTCCATTGCATATTTTGGGAACCTTTGTCTAGTATGAGAAAATTGTATTTATTTGGGTTTGTGTCCATGTCCTCTATTCTGTACCATTGATCTACCTGTCTATTTTGGTACCAATACCATGCCGTTTTTGTTACTATTGCTTTGTAGTAGAGTTGAAGATCTGGTATTGCAATACCCCCTGCTTCGCTCTTGCTACTGAGGATTGCTTTAGCTATTCTAGGTTTTTTATTCTTCCAGATGAATTTCATAATTGCTTGCTCTATTTCTGCAAGGTACATCATTAGGATTTTAATTGGAATTGCATTGAATCTGTATCGCACTTTAGGTAGTATAGCCATTTTGACAATATTAATTCTGCCTATTCAGGAACATGGGAGATCTTTCCATCTTCTAAGGTTTTCTTTAATTTCTTTCTTTAGTGTTCTGTAGTTCTCATTGTAGAGGTCTTTCACCTCTTTTGTGAGATTGATTCCCAAGTATTTTATTTTTTTCAATGCTATTGTGAATGGGGTAGTTTTCCTAATTTCTCTTTCTGAAGATTCATCACTTATGTATAAAAATGCATTGGATTTATAAGCATTGATCTTGTAACCTGCTACTTTACTGAATTCACTCATGAGTTCTAAAAGTTTTCTGGTGGAATTTCCAGGTTCCTCTAAATATATAATCATGTCATCAGCGAACAGGGATAGTTTGAGTTCTTCTTTTCCTATTCGTATCCCTTTAATTTCTTTGGTTTGTCTGATTGCTCTGGCTAGAGTCTCAAGGACGATGTTGAATAGAAGCGGTGAAAGAGGGCATCCCTGCCTTGTTCCAGTTTTTAGGGGGAACGCTTTCAGTTTTTCACCATTTAGAATGATATTGGCCATGGGCTTAGCGTAGATTGCCTTTATAATGTTAAGGAATGTTCCCACTACCCCAATTTTTTCTAGTGTTTTGAGCATGAAGGGCTGCTGTATTTTATCGAATGCTTTTCCTGCATCTATTGAAATAATCATGTGATTCTTAACTTTAAGTCTGTTGATATGGTGAATGACATTTATTGATTTCCTGATGTTGAACCAACCTTGCATCCCTGGGATAAAACCCACTTGATCGTGGTGCACTATCTTTTTAATATATATTTGTATGCGATTTGCTAAAATTTTGTTGAGAATTTTTGCGTCGATGTTCATTAAGGATATTGGTCTGAAATTTTCTTTCCTCGATGTGTCTCTGTCTGGTTTAGGTATCAGGGTGATATTGGCTTCATAGAACGAGTTTGGGAGGGTTCCCTCCTCTTCTATTTCATGGAATAGTTTGAGGAGTATTGGAATGAGCTCTTCTTTAAAGGTTTTGTAGAACTCGGCTGAGAACCCATCTGGTCCTGGACTTTTCTTTGTTGGTAGGCTTTTGATGACCTCTTCTATTTCATTGCTTGAAATTGGTTTATTTAAGTTGTGTATGTCCTCCTTGTTCAGTTTAGGTAATTCATATGTCTCTAGAAATTTGTTGATGTCTTCGAGGTTTTCTGTTTTGTTGGAGTATAGATTTTCGAAATAGCTTCTAATTATGTTTTGTATTTCACTCATGTCTGTTGTGATGTTTCCTTGTTCATTCCAAATTTTAGTAATTTGAGTGTTCTCCCTCTTTCTCTTTGTTAGTGTGGCTAAGGGTTTATCAATTTTATTTATTTTTTCAAAGAACCAACTATTTATTTTGTTAATTTTTCCAATTGTTTCTTTTATTTCGATTTCGTTGATTTCGGCTCCTATTTTAACTATTTCCTGTCTTCTACTACTTTTGGTATTGGTCTGCTCTTCTTTTTCTAGCGCTTTGAGCTGTAGTGTTAAATCGTTTATTTGTTGATTTCTACTTCTTTTTTTGAATGCGCCCCATGAAATAAATCTTCCTCTAAGTACTGCTTTCATAGTGTCCCAGAGATTTTGATATGATGTGTCTTTGTTCTTGTTTACTTCTAAGAATTTTTTTATTTCCCTCCTGATGTCTTCTGTTATCCATTCATCATATAATAGTGTATTATTTAATCTCCAGGTATTGGAGAAGTTTCTGTTTTTTATTCTGTCATTTATTTCTAATTTCAATCCATTATGATCTGATAGCATACAAGGTAGTATCTCTATCTTCTTGTATTTGCTAACGGTAGCTTTGTGGCATAAAATATGGTCTATTTTAGAGAAGGATCCATGTGCTGCTGAGAAGAAAGTGTATTCGTTCTTTGTTGGATGGTATATTCTATATATGTCCGTTAAGTCTAAATTGTTGATGGTGTTGTTGAGATCTATAGTTTCTTTATTCAATTTTTGTTTGGACGATCTATCCAGTGGTGAGAGAGGTGTGTTAAAATCGCCTAGTATTATTGTGTTGTGGTCTATTTGATTTCTGGAATTGAGAAGGATTTGTTTGACGTACGTGGATGAGCCAATGTTTGGGGCATAGATATTTATGATTGTTATGTTTTGCTGATTTATGCTTCCCTTAAGCAGCATGTAATGTCCTTCTTTATCCCTTCTGACTAGTTTTGATTTGAAGTCCACATTATCTGAAATGAGGATGGATACTCCAGCTTTTTTGCTGTGTCCGTGTGCATGGTATGTTTTTCCCCATCCTTTCACCTTTAGTCTATGGGTATCTTTTTCTATGAGATGAGTCTCTTGCAGGCAGCATATTGTTGGATTTTTCTTTTTAATCCAATCTGCCAGTCTATGTCTTTTGATTGATGAATTCAGGCCATTAACATTCAGGGTTATTATTGTGATATGATTTGTATTCCCAGTCAATTGACTCATATTTGTTTTTGACATGATTTGGTTTCTCCTTTATTTGGCTATTCCTTTAGGCTAGCACCTCCTGTTGCTGATTTGCATCGTTGTTTTTCATCTCTTCCTCATGGAATATTTTGCTGAGAATGTTCTGTAATGCTGGCTTTCTTTTTGTAAATTCCTTTAGCTTTTGTTTATCATGGAAGGATCTTATTTCATCGTCAAATTTGAAGGTAAGTTTTGCTGGGTATAAGATTCTTGGTTGGCATCCGTTTTCTTTCAGGGCTTGGTATATGTTGTTTCAGGCCCTTCTAGCTTTTAGGGTCTGGATTGAAAAATCTGCTGATATTCTTATTGGTTTCCCTCTGAATGTAATTTGATTCTTTTCTCTTGCGGCCTTTAAAATTCTGTCTTTATTTTGTATGTTAGGTATTTTCATAATAATGTGCCTTGGTGTGGGTCTGTTGTAATTTTGTATGTTTGGAGTTCTATAAGCCTCTTGTACTTGGTTTTCCATTTCATTCTTCAGATTTGGGAAATTTTCTGTTATTATTTCATTGAATAGATTGTTCATTCCTTTGGTTTGTTTCTCTAAGCCTTCCTCAATCCCAATAATTCTTAAATTTGGCCTTTTCATGATATCCCATAATTCTTGTAGATTCTGTTCATGATTTCTTACCATCTTCTCTGTTTGGTCAACTTTGTTTTCAAGATTAAATAATTTGTCTTCAATGTCTGAGGTTCTGTCTTCCAGGTGTTCTATCCTATTGGTTATGCTTTCTATGGAGTTTTTAACTTGGTTTATTGTTTCCTTCATTTCAAGTATTTCAGTTTGTTTTTTTTTTTCAGTATCTCTAACTCTTTATTGAAATGATCTCTTGCTTCCCGTATTTGCTCTTTTAACTGTTGATTGGTGCGATCATTTAATGCCTGCATTTGCTCTTTCATCTCCTCATTAGCTTCCCTGATCGTTTTAATTACGTACATTCTGAACTCCCTTTCTGACATTTCTTCTGTTGTGCTGTCATTGGGATTTATTGATGTAGTATCTAGGTTTGTTTGGGACATTTTCTTCCCCTGTTTTCTCATATTGGTCCGCTGTCAGTGGGACCCTGAGATATTGCAGTTTTCCGCTATTGGCTTATAGTGTCCTGGTAGATTTCCAGTGTATCACCTCCCAGCCTTCATTAGCCTCATGTCTTGGAGGAATCTGATAAAGTAGCGCATCCGAAGAAAACTGCCCCTAGCCCCCTACTGGTTCCACGGTTTGGAACTGGCTCTGTGCGGAAAGGCTCTCACTGTGGGCCTGCACCGTGCAGCTGGCCGTGTGGGAGGAGCCCACTGCCGGAGTGTGGAAGGCTACCTTGGGAAGACTCTAGCTGCCCTGCCCGGCTCCGATAAGCCACCTCTATCTGGGCCTGCCACCTGGGCCGAGCTTTACCCAGTGGGCAGACTCACCTGTGGCTCTATTTCAGTCCGAGTCTCTCAATGCCTCCCCTTCTTAACTCCTGGGTTCTGGAGTGACTGGGGGTGCAGTCACCCTCTAGGCCGCCATCTTGGATCGCCCCGTGAAGAGAGCCTGCGGCCGGAGTTGGCAGAGCTGCCTGAAGAGGTCTCTGGCTGCCCTGCCCTGATCCCAGAGGCTGCTTGCGGATCGAAGCTCTCCGTTGGTTCAGGGGCTTGTGACTGGTTCTATGTAGAAAACCTCTCACTGGGCGGTCTGGTCTGAGAAGTTAGCCTTGAAAGGCACCTCCCACCGCAGGGGTCCAGGCTACTTGGGGAGGTCTGTGGCTGCCCTATCCTAGTCCCTGAAGCTGCTTGTGTGCCAGAGTATGCTGTGCTGCGCTGGCTCCAGGACTTGGAGCTTGTTCTGGTCAGAAAGGCTCTCACTCTAATCAGATCTTAAAGTGTAGGTGACTGTGGGGAATTATTCCAAGGCAAAGGGATACTAGAGTTAATCTTCAACGAACAGACAAGATTTGGTCAAGGAAAGTTGTCCTAGGTCAAAAAAAATAAAATAAAATAAAATAAAACAGTAGCACTAAGTAAGGCTTGAATGGTAAACAAAGTCAGATTATGAGGGACTTTGTTAGTCTTCTTTTATCTGAAGGAGATGGGGAGACATTTAAACATTTTAAACAGATTCATGAGACCAGCACTATTATATTTTATAAAGTGCCTTACCTATGTCAAAGTTAATCCATTTGAAGGGAGCAATGTTTAATTACCAGACTTTTCTGATGCTGAACCTTTAAAATTCTTAAAAAGCAATGAAAACCTGTAGCAAGTGAAAATGGAGAGAAAAGGGTTGATTAGGCTGATATTGAAGAAGCAGATTTACAAGACTTTGAGATTAATTGGAGGTCGTACCGCATGGGAACAGGGGCAATCTATGAGGAAGCATAGACCTCTAGTTTAGGAAAATCAATATGTGATGATTCCATTTAGTAAATGAGGGATCACAAGAGAAGGAAGGGCTTTGAGTGGAAGGTGATGAACTCAGTTTGGGATATTTAAGTTTGAAATGGTAATAGTGCTTCCATACAGTAGAGTTGTACACTGCCACTCAAAATAGAGAGCTGAGGTACAGAAGTAGTAAATTTAACTTCTAGGAGACAGATAAGAACAGGGGCCAAGATGAACTGTCCAGGGAAAGTATGTTGAGCCATAAGAGTTATAACAGGGAGCACTGCAGTCAGACTGCCCTGTTTCAGATCCTGGTTCCAACACTTACTATGTGTTGAGAAAAATTTCTTAACCACTCTATGGAGTATCCTCATATGTCAAATGTGGGTAATAATAATACCTACTTAATAGGGTATTTTGAAATGTTCTAAGTAAAGTCTGAGAACATAAGAACACATGTAATACCAAATGTTAGCTACTACAATCAGTAAGGTAAGTGTTGACTCAAAAAAAAATATAGATTTTCCTTATTCTTAAGAGTTTTCAATTTAAAAGAGAAATACAAACACACATAAGAGAAATCACAATGATAGTATAAGATCTCATATGATCAGTGAGTGTGGGATGGATACAGAAGCTAATTAACATTGTGGCAATAAGGTGTTACCACACCTGGGACAATGACAATCATTGGGACCAATGGGGGGATCAGTAATAACTGGCAGCAGTGTGGAAACCCTAGATAGGTGTTGGTAAAGACAAACACTGCCTGATGAATGATTTTAAGGCCAGTTCTGCCTATATGCTTCATTTCTCATGGGTTCGTTTAATAAATCATGAAAAGGTTCAACTCAAGATGAAAACATTTTTTCAAACAGCATGATGCCTCAAATATGTGAAGGATATCCTGAGAAAGGTGGACGCGATGTTTTTTTATCATGTTTTTAGCAGATAACCTGGTGATACTAGGCAGAAATCACAAGGACCCAGGCACAAAAGAGAGTACCTAAAAATCAAACCTATCCATAGATAGATAGAGGTGATGTAGATGCAGATATAGCTATAGATACACATATGTATAATTTAGGGTGGTAAAAATGTATTAAATATTTGCACTTTATTTAAAAAATTCTTCTCTAACTAAATTTTCTAAAATAACTTTTTTAGAATTCTTTTGGAGTTATAGGTTTGCTTCTCTAAATAGGCCTCCATTTTGTTTTTGTGTATGATAAAAAAATATCTTAATTTGTTTTCCCATCTGGTAAACCCATCAGTCACCTTCATTGACCAAATCATTTGTTTCCAGTGTTCTGTGAGGATCAGTTAAATTTCTGACATTCCAATAGTTAGCATTTCAGGTTTTTTATGCCTTATTTAGATTGTACTGTTTTTGTATTGATTGAAATAAAAAGTGTTGACTCATATTTACCATATGGTGAAGACAAGAAATTCTCAAAAAATTAGAAATAAATAAATAAATGATTAATCAAGGCTCTAAGCATCTCTTCGAGATCAACGATGCAGTTAAATAGGGAAACAGTAGTGAAAGTGGTTGCCAAATAGAATATAATATAATTAACAATTTTAGAAAAACAGCAGTTCTAAATGATGGTAATTCTTATGCATGGTCATGGAACTGGAGAGTTGAAATGACATAAAGGCAAAGGTTAAGAGAGACTGGAACAGTGGGAAACTTAAGGCAAAGGTATTTACAGGTGTCTGCACTGTGACATTAACATCACTCAGGAAAACATCTGGAATAGTCAGTTATTTATCCCATCATATGAGAATATACATGAAGTCCATTAAATGTCAGTTTTCTAAATAATAAGTACACATTTTCAATAAGCCATAGACACTTTTAAATCCACTAAGTCCTTCAAATTTATTTCAGATTTTAAAATTAGGATGGGATAATAATCAAAAAAAATTTTTTTTAATCTGCTAAAGATGAATGAAGAAGAAATAAAATTTTAAATTAATAATAAGTAACTTTTTTTAGTTTCTTGTTTCGTTTACTGTGGGGTGTGCTTTACATGTGTTACTACTTTCAGTATTGTAGGTTGTAGAGTGTTTTAGTCAACTATTTTGCTGCTACGACTAAATGACCCAACCAGCACAACTGTAAAGGTAGGAAAGGTTTATTCGAGGGCTCACAGTTTCAGAGGTCTTAGTCCACAGAAGGCCAGCTCCATTCCTCGGGGCTTAAGGTGAGGTTGAACATCATAGTGGGAGAGGGTGGCAGAGGGAAGCAGCTTACATCACAGTGATCAAGAAGTATACTCTATATTCTCTGGATATAAAATATATACCCCATAACCACACCCCATTCCCACCTCTTCCAGTCACACCCTACCACTTCAATTAATCCCATTAGGAATTAATTCACTAATTGGGTTAAGACTCTTACAACCCAATAATTTCTCCTCTGAACCTTCCTGCATTGTCTCCCATGTGAACTTTTGGGAGACACCTCACATCCAAACAATAACATAGAGCAAGGATTTAAATTCAACTTATAGAGCAATCAAACACATCTCTCTGATACTTTCCCTACATACCTACTTTCATCTGTAATAAAAATTTACAGAGTGAGCTAAATACAATGTTTTGGTGAATAAAAATTTTACTTATTAAAGTATATTTTCATATTGCCCTACAAAATTATTTTATTCAACAGCATTTCAGAATAAATTATAGCACTATGAAACATTTACAATGAAATTTTCTTCATATTACACCTCCATTGAACTTCCCTCTAATTAATTAAAAATCTCATCAGGAGATAACCTTTACTTTGACACAGCATCTTTCAAAATTTATTTCTGAAACTCCATTTATTTTATGTTCTAATATCAAGTTAGAAAAGCTTAGACTAGAAATAAAAGGATTGAATTAATTAGTCAACAATGATTAATTAGACAGTTATCCAAAGTGATGTTTTAATTCTTTTCATTCCCTTGGCTTGATGCCACATTTCGTTTATTTAATGAGAATTCTATCTTCTTTGGAGTTATGAAGAGTTTAAAATTCTGGCATGTATACACATACATTTATTATGATAATTGTTGGCAATGACAGTAAATTCTGTATAATTTATGGAGAGATTTTTTTTAAGGAAAATATTCCTTATTCGTGTTCTAAAATACATTTTTAAGAGGTTCAAATATCTGAAATTGTGTCAGTTACTCTTTTAAATTAAGTTTGATCAGTTTATGTAAACAAGCTAGGAGTATTTTTCTATGAGTATAAAATATTTTCCCCAAATATGATGTAACTCTTTTGATTTGATTTATAGTAATTACTATATAGATGATGTAATTACTAATCACATGATCATTGACTGAAACACCTTGTGCACAAACATTGCTGCTGCAGTTGTCGATGGTTCCAAGTCACAGCAGTTGACATCACGTGGGTTACACCTTTCATCCTCTGCTTCAGTCTTTAAATAGTTCCCAAGTGATTTTTCCTCAAAATTCTTAGGTTTCAACAAGACTTTTCCCTAGATACATTAGGTGGTTGGTTTCCAACTTAATTTTCATCTTTAATCAATTTCTATTATATATTCTGATCCCTCTCTATCCACTTAAACTATTCCTCTATATTCAAAGCTATTGGAACACAACAAAATCAAAGTTGTTGCAAACTCAATTAATTTTATTTAAGGTCGTGAATATGAATGTAAAATAAAAGAAGAGATGATTCATAATCTAGATTCAGTCCTCTACTTGACTCTTATCAAATGAATATACTATAACTACTTTTATTCGTTTTTCATTTTTTGACACATTAATTTATGCATAGTGCATTCTGTATTAGTGTAATCTTAACAAATTACCACAAGTTCTGGCTTAAATGAATAGAATTTTATCCTTTCACAACTCTGAAGGCCAGAAACCCAAAATCAAGTGTTGACAGGATTAGTTGCCTCTTGGGTTTCTGAGATAATCTACTGCATGACTCTCTCCTAACTTCTGGCTGCAGGCGGTTCTTGGCAGCTTTGGCAATAGACACATCACTCCGGTCTCCACCTCCATCTCATGTGGCTTTATCCCAAGTTTCTCATAAGGATACATTTCCTTTCATTTAGGGCCCAGCTGGATAATCCAGGATGCTCTCATCTTCATATCCCTAACTTAATTACATCTGGCAAGACCCTTTATCCAACTAAGTTCATATTCACAAGTCGTAGAAATCAGGATCTGGACATATCTTTTGGGATCCACAGTTCAACTCACTACCATATGTTTCACTACAAACTATTTTAAACTAATTTTTCAATGAAAAGAGGTATCGAACACAATACTATGTAGTGCAAAACTACTTTTACTAGGGTCCTTTGCTCTATGAACTCTATATCTGAATCACTAACTGTCAGGGGCGGGCTCTGAGGGCCCCAGAGCTGCACCGTGGCCTGATCTCTAAGATGGCGCCTGGCAGCTTGCCTGACATAGCTGCACTCATAAACAAGTTTTAGGAAGTAACTCTGGTTGGCTGTTGTACATGAGGCAATCCTGGTATCTGCCTGGAGACTGTTCCTTGATAGGCTGACTTTCCTGGTAGTCTACTCTCTGATAGGCTGATGTTCTTGATGTAAGTCTGAGACTTGCGGAATAAACGGCTTTTGGTTCCTGTGATCAAGAAGAGCGTACACGTTGTGATTGTCCCCGCGGGCGGTGGGCGATCATAACTAACCAAATTCATCTGTCCTAATCAATATTTTCATAGTATCACAATATTGTTTCAGCTGTTTTGAGTAACATTTTGCTAATTGATCACAAGATAATCAGTCATTTACTAAATACTTTGATTTTGGTGTTAATTTGATCAAATTAACTGTCACAGAAGTAATATTCTCTTTAAAAAGCAGAGGATGACCCTATTTCCATTCTTTTTCACAAATAAAACATTAATGTAGCACTTGAATCATTCTCAATGAACACCTGTTCCCATGCAGAATTGAATCATCATATTCAACCAAGAATGCATACTTTTGACATGGCTTCATTTCATTAGTGCTTTCCTGCTTCCTGGATTTAGAATTTGTAACTCTTTAAAATTGGTTCACTCAACACATTCATGAGAATAATAAATATATTCCTATTATAAATCAATTAAAGATGAAGATTACTTTTCAAAAAAATATGTGGTATCTAAATAACAAATATAGCTTTAAAGTCGAATCCCTAAAAAAAAAAAAAAAAAAAAAATACAGGTTATGTTGTGTACACTCTACACATAGACACCAATCTAAATGAACTTTAAATGTGAGGTTTGGTGCTCTCAGGTTTATAATAAAAGCAAAGTCAGAGGAGAGGGCCTCAGGGAGGCAAGCAGATCTAGATCTAAGGAACCACATAAGTACAGGAAGGCATAAGGAAAATAAACTTACTGCTCTGTATACAAAATGTTTATCTGAAATTTATACAAATGAGCTTGCACATGAACCCATTAGGTGTATATGATTTCCTTCATCTTTTGTTTTATTCTTATTGTTAACACTTTATTCATTGTTTTCATTCATATACCAAGACAGTTAAAAATATTCAATTTATTTATCTACACATAACTAGAGAAATGACTAAATCTCTATTTTCAATATAATCAACAAAAAGATTGGCACTTTTGCCAGCAACTAGTCAAACTCATTACAATTTCTAATCTATTCTCAAGGTAAAACCACAGATTGGCTTTGGGCATCAATACAGTCTTTATTGATCCACATAAGTGTTTGCATTTATTATTATTGAGAAGAGAAGACAGGGTTGAAAAACACTAGTGCATCTCTGGTTTTCTTGATTGAAATGCATTGCCAGGTGTTGTTTTCACTTTTGCTTCTAATGTTAAGGTTCCCAAAAAAGTTGCTATGGGATCGACTACTACAATATGCATTTGAATATAAGTAAATAATAATCCAGAAGAAAACTTTAGGGAGATTTTATAAAGTTAATACCTTCTGTTATTTAACAGGACAAATTTAATGTATTAGTTAGCAACATATTTAATGGAAAAAATATGAATGCAGCATTGTGAGTTTATGACTTTTAAGGCAAAGCATGCCCTTGAAATATAAATATATATATGATATATACATATATATATATTTAAAAATTGAATTGGCTCAACTATACATTAAAATGAAACAGCATAGTGCCTCTGGCTCTCTGAACTCTAATCATCATGGCTTCTATGAAAAGATAATTGAATTTCTTATCTAAATATTGGATATTCCTCTCCAACTAACTGAAAGTCAAAATTCTTTTCTGGATAAAACTTTAAATTATCAGGTATGATCCTGGGTTAATGACTCAAAGGATCACTATAAATTATATATTAAAATAATTTTCTGATGATCTCAGTTACTTTCCAAAGTATGAATGTGAGATCTATATTGCAAAATCAAAAAATGACTGGCAAGCTAGTGTTTAAATTAGAATTGACTGCTTCTTAATATCTAGCCGAGAGACTCGCCAGATTTTTACAGTCTGTTCTGAGATTATTGAATGTGGAGTAATTTATACCCTGAAATTGTTACTTAAAAATCTTAAATTAGATTGTTTGGATTTTAGAACTTTCAATATGCCATACATTTGTATTCCAAGGTGTGGGAATAAATGAAGACCACCCCAATAAGGATAAGCAAAGGCTATTTATTTGGAATTTGCTATAGTCAAGGAGTCAGCCACCATTACTTTCATTTGGCAGAGATTCAAATACAGTCAGGGGACTGTAAAAGCTTTAATTGGAAAAATAGGGGAAGCCTTCAGTTGTGCCCTGATTGGTGGTTGTTGACATAGGAAGGTTGAAGCTTGGCTAACTAGAAGTAGGGCAGAATGTGCGATTGGTTTTAGGGCAGCATGTTTCATTTTCTCTAGTTGGTCTTAAGTTAGAGGCAGGGCACAAATCAAGGAAGCAGGCAGCTACTGATCAAGTCCTGGCCTTTTTGAGGCTGACTGCTACCAAGGTTATGGTTTGGCTTCCAGGTCTGCTTCCCACAGAGGATGTGGGTCAGAGTTCTGTTTTCACTTTAGCATAGTCATTGTTCATTTATATATTCAGTGTTCCACAAACATACATACTTCACTATAAAATTATTTTGATTATAAGGCAAATCCAATAACAATTTATAGTAAAAGCTGTTCTTTGATTTATTAAAACCCTACAAAATTTGTTTCTGCTTCACCTATAAATTAAAACATGAAATAATGTATGCATTTTCTACACATTATTATATATAATACATGAATATATTCAAATACAATTTAAAGAATTTCCTCCAATAACTCATAAGATTAAAAAAAAACTACTATTCAAATACAAGGCTGCTAATTAGTCAACAAATATTTAAATATATAAATTGTGGTCCAGAAAGTTATTACTCAAAATATAATGATGCTAGGTATCTTTATTGATCCAAATCAGTCATTCTTTGTGTCTCTCAGTCACCTCTGGTTACTAGCTCATATGCTTAGGACAGGACTTTCATTCTATATTCTGACTTCAGATAGGAACAATAACCATCATGAGATTACTGACCCACTGAACTCTGCTATCTTCTTTGGCAGCTGCTCCTATTAATATTATTCTGACTTCAGTTGAAAAGACATATGTATCTTCTGAAGCTCTAAACATTCTACAGGCTTAAACTTCCAGCATTTATTACTTAAATATATGCTAGTACATTCATACTTTCAGCTCCTCACCAATGAACATGACAAATTTTGGGGCATATATGAACAATAATAAAATTATTCCTGTCATAATTAATAGGTAAAATTTCAAAGCACTACAAATCAATAAATAGAGTTGTTAGTCAGCTTGCCATTACTGTGACAAAAAACCTGAGATACTACAACTTAAAAGAAGAAAGGTTTATTTGGGCTCACAATTTCAGAGGTTTTTGTTCATAGTCACTTGTCCCTATAGCTTTGGGTGGCAGAGTGCATCGTAGTGGGAGTATGTGGTAGAGGAGGCTGTACATTGTGATCAAGAAGAAGAAAGAGAAAGAAAGGAAGGGCAGAGATTCCAGTATCCCTGGTAATGGTATGCCCCCAGTGATCTAACTTCCTTCCACGAGGTCCTACTTCCTAAAGGTTCTACTACCTGACAATAGCACCACAGGATGGGTACCAAACCTTCAACACATGATGCCTTTCAGGGACATTCAGGATATAAACTATTACAAGAGCAAAGGAAAATAGAATTGCAAAATGCATTGTAAAGTCAGTCACATTTCAAAGAATACCCTGAAAGCAGGAAAAATTGATGGAAGTACCTACCCAATTAAACACTGAAACCAAAGAACAAAGCATATGTGCTAATATTAAAATTAAACTGAAGAAAAGGAAAATTGAGAAAAGTTAAAAATCAGGAGTAAATGTTTCTATTTGTTTCTATTAATAAAACTTTTATTCCACTTAATACATTTGTTCTTAACAATTACGCTTGAATTGTTCATGAAAATTTCATAGTACCTTAAACAAAACTATTTAGATTAAGTAGAGGGAAATGAGGGGGGGTATGAAAAATGGTGGAATGAGACAGACATCATTACTGTATGTACATGTATGATTACATGAATGGTATGAATCTATATCGTGTACAACCATGGAAATGAAATGATATACCCCCTTTATGTACAATGAATCAAAATACAGTCTGTAAAAATAATAAATAAATAGAAAGCTAGCTACCATCTCAAATTATTCCTCTGTCAACTGCTTTTGTAGCACATGCATATTTGGTAGGTCTCAAAAAAATGAACAGTCTTACAAAATAAAAAGAAACTTTAAGAAAGTTAAACACTTGGGAATTTTATTCTATTGCTCCCTTGATACACAGGAAGTAATGGATAACAACCAATTCTTATTATTGCTTCTTTATTTATACATTTGTCCTTAGGTTGCTTATGTTTGCTTTTAAGATATTTAAATATAAATAAAATTGGTGTTAAAAAAAACAAGAAAGCAAATAACAGATTTCTTGAAAAATAATGGATGTGAATCATTTCTGTCTTTCCACTAGATGAAATTGGCTTACAACTTTGAAGGAACATTTATGTGGCGATAGTCCAAGATATGTTCACTGAAATTGTGAATTCCACAGATGCACATGGCTCAGCATGGGTAGGTATCCATGGCTTATTCCTACCACAGCCTTGTAAGTGCTCCAGACCATGAAGTGTACACAATAAACTTTATCTGTGACTGGAACCAATTGTCCCTTTCACCCCATACCAGAACAAACTATATGTAGGCACTTTTTCAGGTATATAAGCAGTTTTAACACAATGTACTATGTTACTATTGTGATGTTGCAATGTGGCAAAGGTACTCTGTTGATCACTAAGCTTGCAGAAAAATTCCACATGCACATATTGACTACCTCAAGATAAAAACAGATAACTCAGTAAATGTTAATTGAATGCATTCCTCTAATATTAAACATAAAAAGTTGTAGAGTAAAATAGAAATTTAAACAAATGCAATATATACCTGTCATAAATCATAAACAACAGCAACAACAGAACCATTTGTGGGACAGGATAGATGACAACAGGTCGACCATGTAAGTTTTAAAATAAAGCAAACAAAATTTGGAAGGCTAATTAATTTTCTCCTCCTTCTGCTTCGGTTTCATCTTCTCAATAAATATTCACTGTGAAAGATATTAAATTGTCTCACTGTAGTTGCATTATCAGTATGCTATCTTTGTATGAGTCTTTATTTAATACATCAAATTAAGCAAGGGCTTCATCAAAACTATCTTTACAAGAAAGCAGTCTGTCTTGAAGTTGCTCAGATTCACGGTAGAACGTAGACCTTACAGACGTGTGGGTGCATTTTCCTTTTTCTATTCCAGAAACTTCTTGGTATGCTTGTCATGACTGATCCACAATTCTTTTCCTATCATCGCCAGCAGCAACTTGAGCCAAGTAACAATAGTAGTCTCCTCTCATTTTCAAACATAAGATTTTGCCCTTTGTGAGCACTGGGGATCAATAACTCTCCCAAGAGAGACCATACATCATTTGCAGATCTCTCTTAGATCAGTTTCCATTTTCTCTCTGCATCCTGAACTCATCTGCTGTTTTTCTCAACACCCTCATTTTTACAGTACTTGAGATGACTCTGGAAGATAGCCTACAAGCTCCTATAACATCCACAGAAGCAAATGAGAGGAGATTCCTCTTCTCATTGGATATTCAGCTCCTTACTTTGTGACTCATTACTCATGCTGCTGCCTTGCCAACATATCACTCAGCCCTTTTGGTCCCATTTGGCCTTCTCTGATACATATTTTTATCCCTGATTGGATGTTCTGCATCAGTAGTATGTGGCAGTGAATGGACAGGCAGGGCCCAGCAGTCTTGGCGTGTTGACAATAATAAGACTGAAACCCTATCCCTAGATTTAACAGCTTGCAGGCACTTTTGTTTATATTTTCAGTTCATTGCAACACATGTAAAAATAAGCATTATGAAAGAAATATTACTTGTATACTTTCTCATCACTAAGTTCATTAAAGCAGCTTCTTTTTCATTGTGGAAGCAAGTT
This sequence comes from Sciurus carolinensis, assembly GCF_902686445.1. NCBI lineage: Eukaryota > Metazoa > Chordata > Mammalia > Rodentia > Sciuridae > Sciurus > Sciurus carolinensis. The sequence goes on from NC_062214.1 coordinate 145,568,502, forward strand.
CCAAACCGAGCCAATGAAACCCTGAAGATAATTCAGCTCAGGAAATGTTGATCCTAGTACAGCCTGCTCTTCAGTCTTTTTCCCCAGTCTTTCTCCGGGATTGGAAACAAGTCTTACCTTTTCAGGTGCCTGAATGGGTTTGACTACCTTGGGTCTCCCTGACTCCTCTGAAATCACTATTACTACAAGTTCTATATTTTAATAGAAAGCAGCCTCTGCTCCATTTATACTTTATTTTTAAGGTCAACCTTGAAATTTTCACAGTTACAAGTAACAAAGGTTGTATATAACTAGCAATGCCTATATTTAATCTTTTAATGCTTAAATTGATACAATTAATGCAAACATTTCAAATAAATGCATGTTTTTCATATGGAAGTAACATGTAGAATATACTAACCCATGTTAGAAGTTATAAAGTTACTGTTATGAGAATATGTAATTCAGCATGATATATCATTAGCAAAATGATACAAAAATATTGAAATTTATTAATGTGTAATTTGCAACTTTGTACATGCAAAAATCAACAAAATATTTTACAATGTTTTGAATTTACTATAAAGCCAAATGTATTGAACTATTAGTGGGATACATAAAAAGGACAAAAAAGGTAAAGTCCCTTTAGGTGTCAAAAGAAAAGAATCATCGTCACAAAACCAAATCATCATAAATCACAATAATGGGGCTCAAACAGAGCCACTGCTAAGCAAATATAAGAGCAAATTGTCTTCAATAATAGGCAGCAGTATTCCTGGTTCTTAGAAAAAGTAAAATCACATGCTTTTCATATAAAAAGATACCACAGACCCATCTTCTGAGTTTTTACTTTCATCACAATGATAGATCTACATTAATCTGTCTTTATTTTTGTGCTTGTGCAGTAAAATGTACATTTGTGGAAAAGGGCACAAGGTTAAACAGTCTAGACTTCCAGGTAATAGACCCTTTAATCTGTTGACCAAAGCCGGACTTAAAATTCTTCTCAGTTTAACTAAACCCTATAAAGGTTTTTTCTGAGACTACAGACCCCAGACCTTCCCTATATAACTCCTACTTTAGAAAGCTTTAGGCTGTAAAATTCTTTAGCTGCCCCTTTGTGATATAAATCTCCTCTCAGCCTCTTGTTGCCTCAGGCTTGTCATCCTCAAGGACCTGAGAGCCTTCCCTTTCACAGGTCATCTTTTAGAAAGATGGTGCCCTATCTCCAGGGTCAGGGGTCTGACCACAGTGAGTGCCAATCAGCAAACACAGCCCAGTCACACAGGCCAACTTCCCCTTAAAGTTCTCCAGTACTCTTTCATTAGCTTAAAAATCCTCTTTCCTTTTCTTCATGGGAGTTGAAGATAGTATCTCTCCTCCATGAGAATAGTCTTGAATGAAGTCATCCTTGCCAGTGTAAGTTTTCTTCAACATTGGGTATATAATTTTTTTAACCTTATCCCAGATAGGAACTCACTGCCAATTATTAGCAATGCACTGTCTTAAACACTCACAAAATCAATGCTCCCCTTTAAAGGTAACAGTCTAATGTAGACGTGGAGTGCCCCAATCCAAACTGTAATTCAGGGCAAGTTTTTCCTCTGAATCTTCAGGGTTCTTTTTATATTATTATTAGGACTTTCTCAACCTAAGGGAAATATGCATTTCCCTACTTCCATGTACCTCAGGAAACCACATGGAGTTGCAGAATGAAAAATAAATAAAACAAGAAGAATCCAAATTCTCTAACCAAACAGATCTATGTTCGTTTTTAAACGTTTTATGGTTTTAGGTTTTACACTGAGTTCTATGATCCATTTTGTGTTTTGTTTTTGGCATATAAGTATCCAGTTATTCAGATCATTTCTTTACAATGATGGTCTTTTCTCCAGTGAATTACATACCTTTGTCAGTAATCCATTTTTCATGTGTATGAATCTATTTTTGGACTCCTGGTTCACTGGGTTATTTATCTCTATGGATTCCAATAACGCTCAGTATTGATTATTACATTTTGTAATAAGAACTTAAAACCAGGTAATGTTAGCCATCCAAATTTTATTTTATTTTATAAGGTTATTTAAATATTTTAATTTACATTTAGCTCCTTAGCGCTTCCATATGAGTTTTAGAACAGGCTTCCCAATTTCTAAAAACAAGCCAAAATAAAAACACATGCTATGAGTTAGATTGTGATTTTGTTAAAATTATATGTCAACTGAAAATTTAACATCATAAAAATATTGATTCTTCTGGCCACTGAATGTGGTATATCAATTCATTTATTTATTTAATATTTTATTTATTTATTTATTTATTTTTAGTACCAGGGATTGAACTTAAGGGCACTCAACCACTTAACCACATCCCTAGTCCTATTTTTTTTTTTTTTTTTTTTTTTTTAGAGACAGGGTCTCACTGAGTTGCTTACACCTCTCTTTTGCTGAGACTGGCTTTGAACTTGCAATCCTTCTGCCTCAGCCTCCCGAGCTTCTAGGATTACAAGTGTGTGCCACTGTGCCCAGTTATAAATTAATTTATTTAAGCTTTAATTTCTCTCAGTAACATTTTTAATTTCAATATATATGTCTTATATTTTGTGGAATATATTAATTTTTATGCCGTGACATAGTTTTAAATTTAAGTTTGTGGACATTTTTTGCTAGTATATAAAAATACAATTAATTTTACAGTCAATCTTGTTCCTACAACTCTTATAAATTCAAGAGATGTAAAGTTAAGTAGATGTAGTAGGAGAGTGATTTATTCCTGATCATAGAAGAAAAACATTTAGCCTTTCAACATAATAAATTTTGTTAGCAGTAAGATTTTTGCAGATATCCTTTATCAAATTGAGTAAGTTATTCTTTCCTATATTGTAATAGTTTTATTGGGAACAGGAGTTGGATTTTGTCAATAACATTTCTATGTGCCTACTGGGATGATCATATTTTTTTTTCTTTTTCAGTTTTCGAATGTGATGAAGTACATTGCTTAGTCTCGGTCATGAAAAACAACCTTTCATTCTGTGATGCAATCCATTTAATCATATATTCCCTTATATGTTGTTGAATTTGGGTTAAATTTTATTGAGGGCTTTTCTGCATCTATTTTATTAAGGGATATTGTGCAGTTGAGTTTTATTCTAATACAGTTTTCTTTTTCTGATTTGGTTATCACAGTAATATTGGCCTTATCAAATAACTTGGAGAAAAGCCAATATTCTTCAGTATTCAAGGGGTGTTTATATAGAATTGATAATATTTCTTCTTTAGTGCTTGGTTGGATTTCATTGTATTTTCTTTGTGTAAAGACTTTTCAATGCAAACTATATTATTTAATAGATATAGTAGGACTTTTGAGGTTATCTATTTTTTCTTGAGTGATTGGTAGTTTGTTATTCAAGGAATTTGTCATTTGCTGTATGTAGTCAAATATATTTACATAAGTTTGTTTATAATATCTTCTAATTACACTTGTAGAATATCTGTAGAATCTGTAGGTGATTAGTTGGTATCATCTCTCTTAGTCCTAATTTGTAACTTGTATTTTCTCTCTTTTATTCTTTTATTTCTGATCAGTCTGATTAGTTTGTTAATATTATTGATCTCAAATAAGTTGCTTTGGTTACATTATTTGGTTCTCTCTTTAAGATGCACTACTTTGTCCTGTCGATCCATCATGGCCAGAGGAAGAGGTCCTAGTATGTGTTTTTTATAATTGATTTACATCCTTCCTTGATAAAATTAGGAAATAAAATCTCATATATCCCATAGCACATTCTCTCCCCAACTTCTTGCCCCTTTTCTCTGGCATTGTCTCTCTCTCTCTCTCTCTCTCTCTCTCTCTCTCTCTCTCTCTCTCTCTCACACACACACACACACACACACACACACACACACAAATATAAAGAAACAAAACCTAAGTAAGTACTCTCACCATCCATTTTCTCTGTTCTGTTTGGGTCTCTAATGTTAGTGCCCATTACTGCTGGGTCTCTAAGTCTTACCTGACCTCTCCATTTTAACCTAATGCCACATTCAGTCACCTCACTTTTCATTAGTCCTCAGGGCACATATTAAAAATGTCCTCACTCCAGGTTATTGATTAAGCCATCAATGTTTGTCATATCCCTCATGTCTCTGTCATTTCCCAGTTTCCCCAGCTTGCCCTATCCCACTTAATATTAATAAAACACAGTAATATTAAGAAGCTATTTAATTCTAAGCAGGGCACATACAACCACCAGAGTGGGGGTGGGGTTAGAAAATGGAGCTCTGAGACTTTAGGAGTAAATTTGCAAAAAGGGTATATTTCAACTAAGAACAATACTATTTATTATTGTTGTCATTCTCTTGAAAACATGACAAAATAATTTTTATATTTTATGATTCATATTTAATGGACAAATAAAATTATATATTTATGCTAACATAATTTTAAATGCAATATCTCTTGTGAAAAAGTTGTGATAGTATTATGATCAAAAGAACATGATTATGTTTATGATTCTGTTCTCTGAAAGAATACTGACTTTAAAAATATAATTTTTTGCAAAATTACTGCCAAATTTCTTGATTTTCAATGAGAGTATACTCATGTTTTATCTGAAAGAGTCTTTTTAAATATTTTTTTAAAAATGATACCCCAAACAGAGTAGGTTATGTTTTACCTATGTGCTAAGTATGTCCCCCAAAGTTTCACATATTGTTATCATCAACTGTAAGTACATACATATATATATATATATTTATATACATGCGCACCTGCATACACCAGGCCACACCATACCAACTTAGTGTCAAATCATAACATGTGATGTGGTTATCATACCTAGGCATAGGATTTGTAGACTATCTGTACAAATATATTTAACTTCTGACCATCTGTTTCCCATGGTGGCTGTACCACTTTGCATTCCCACCCACCAGAAATCAATGAGTGCTTTTTTAAAATATTATTTTAGTTGTCCATAGATCTTTATTTTTATTTATATGTGGTGCTGAGAATTGAACCCAGTGCCTCATATATGCTAGGCAAGTGCTCTATCACTAAGCCACAACTCCAGCCCCTCAATCAGTGTTTTATTTGCTCTATTCTTACCAGGAATTGCTATTGACTTTTTTTTTGGTCTTGTGTTGTTTTGTTTTAACCATTCTAATATGTAGTCTTGTCTCACTGTGATTTTAATTTCACTCCCCTAGTGACTAATTTCGTTGAACACCTTTTCATGCATTTGTCATTCTTGAATCTTCTTTGGTGAATGTTTTGTCCATTTTTAATCGGATGTTTTCCCATTTTTTAGTTTTGTGTGTTTGCATATATCCTGTGACCACTTCTGAATTGAAATTAAAACAGAAATGAAATCTCTCTACAGGATATTATTTTTTAAAAATTTATCCATGAGTTAGGGGTCTTGCTCAGAATATTGTTAACAACTATTGTGAAGATAAATAAATTATGTGTTTCATTTAAGCATGCCTTTATCCTCTTCATCTTCTGTGAGAATTCAAATTGGTTTACCTTTCTAGAAGTTTACCAGTATCTATCAAAACTTGAGAACCTACATACCATTTAACTTAGCAATACCCTTTCTCAAATAATGAGAGCTACGTGTGAAGAACTGAGTGCAGGGGTATGCATCCAAACATTTATAGCAGGTGTAAAAAATTGAAAATCAGTTGAAATTTCAAAAATAGGAGATTAGCTAAATTAATTTTAGTATAAACATAGAAAGGAACATAATGGAACTATTAAATGTGGTGTGTCAGAATTGTATGAATTTAGGTTGATGTTCCTGATAGATTTCATCAAATTGGTATTTGATAATAGACATTAGCAAAATTATATGCATCATTTAATCAATTTCTCAAAATAAAAACTATATGCAAATATATTCACTATATAAATATTTAGTGTCTGCTGTTGGCCAGGAACTATGCTATGTACTAAGAATACAGAGATAAGCTACTATGTTCCCAGACAAGAACAATTAGATAAAAATGCATTAGATCTCATGGACAGAAAATAAAGACAAAATTTGAGGATTAGAAAGAAAAATCATGAACAGACAAAATATGATTCTAAAAATACCAATAAATCAATTTACCTTTTTCCTTAGAGGCACCTAGGTGTCAAGATAAATAAAAGAGATTACAGTATAATGATTTGCGGTGTGAGGGAGCAGCTGGTTTTGTGGGCACTCAGAAATGCAAGCGTTCAAATCCTAGTTGTAAGAGTTTCTAATTGTGCAAACAGGCAAAACACTTAGCCTTATGTATAAAAGGAGATCTTGCAAGTTCTGTGTGAATTAATGAAATGACTGCAGAAGGTAGCTTGATATCTTCACACTGTAAGTACAAACCAACTATCTTATTTTAATTATTATCACCCTTATTCAAGTGAATTAAAAATCATAATTTTCATCCAGACATACCAACAAAAATTGTAACAGTGTTAATGAAACAAGAACTAATCAGCTATATCAATGGTCTTGTGGTCATCTACAGTGTATTCCTTCTTTAGGTATTTAATTTAAAATATGTATTTCTTTATTCAATCATTAATTTAAAATGAATTTTTTGAGGGTAGAGAGGGTGTGGAGACCATGTGAGATAATTCTTCATTGATATTGTCTGATAGTGTCTACTTCTATATTAGTAGGTTAATTCGAATTTAGCTATTAAAGAAGTATGCTTCAATAGTAAAGCAGTAAAATTGGCATCCCTGAAGTAAAATACTTGGTTTGCAAATAAGAGGAAGGTTGCAAAGTGCTTTGAAATTTCATGGCAGCTAATAGCAATAATTAAGGGGCGAGTAATGACCACAATTGCATAAGGGTAATATGAGGAAATGAGACACTCATCTTAATCCTTAATGACACTGGAAAGAAAAGGTTATGTATTGGCAAATTTGTTAGCACTTTCATTACATTTCAAATCTGTCCATGAAAGATAAGATAAGTACAGTGGTTGCATAGAGAATTAAAAGTAGCCTTGGGCTCTATTAAGATAAAGATGTTATCCCTGAGGTCTCCCCTTAATGCATATGTGCTGTGCCTCTGCAATTAGCATTGGTAGTTGATTTTATAGAAATGAGCTATTGAAAGGATGTGGCATTGAGTGAGGAAATAGCAGAAGAGAGAAAGCAATAAGGAAGGCAAGGGAGGATAATAACAGGGATTTGCAGAACATGATTTGATTGCAAGCTGGTCACCTAAGAGTGATTTTTGCCCTGCTCATTACATTGTTATGTTGCTAAACCCTTTTGACTTGGAGAAGATAAATGTCTGCAAGACAAAAAAAATTTCAAATATCCTACTGAAATTACTAAATTACGTAATATACAACAACTCTAATAATGTTTGAACTATTTCCTTTGTTTCTAGCCCTCAGCTTCATTTTTATTCAAAAAAAATTTTAAGGTGATAAATGTTGCATCAGAAAACCAGTTTCAAATATTGTCCCTGATGGTCCCCCAAAGTCACTCTCTGTCTGTATAATTCAGGAAGAAACAAGGTTACCTGTTTCATTCCAGTACATTGACAGCTCTCCTAGTTAAACTAATAGATTGTAGTCAGACTTAAGTACATTAGACATAGAATACCATTGTCTGTCTTGTTTCTGAGAGCCTTAATAATTAAACCTGAATGTGTGCTTTCCCTACAGACTTCTCTCCTTTTAAGTCTCTTTGAGTTTAGTTTCTTCAAATGAAGTCAAATTTCCAAGGATGTTTATTCTATTAATTGCAAACTCCTTAAAGACAGAAGTTGTTTATGCTTTTATATCCTTTGCATCTTAAACAGTGCCACCCACATAGTCAGTACTCAATAAACACATCAGAAAAGTGAAAAGAAGGCAGAGAGAGAAAAAGAAGAGGAAGAATTTCTATGGTGTAATAATGACTGCGTAGATTAAAGCATCAGCTTGAACTTTGTTTCTACTTACGAAATTGTAAAAGTTCAACTGGGAAAGATGGTGCAAGATGGTAGCTGAGTAAGATTCTCCAGCCATCACCTCCCCACAGACACACCCAGGTGATTCACATACCAAACTACACTGACAAGAGAATTCAGGAAAGAGGTCAATAGTACCTAGTTTTAGTATAATAAAAAGAAAAAATGCATTTAAAAAGGCAAGAAGGAAAGAATTACCAATTCCTCTCTGTGAGAGGAAGAAGAAATAAAGTCAGGCCTTAGACTCAAAACCCAGTTCTAGGTCCACCATGGTGAAACCCGGTACCTGGCAAAGCTCCACAACCCCTACCACCAGGATAGGACTCATGGAATAAGCCTCTGGAATGACACTACCCAGGTGGCCAAGAGGCTGCCTCCCCCTTTCCTCCTCCAATCTCAAGCAGCAAAGCAGGGAGAAAGACCACATCCACTGGGAAGCAAGACATGGAAGCCACCACAGGACTTTGACTTAGAGCTTAGTCTTGCCATGGTGAGGCCCAGTACCAGATAGAAACCAATGAGCCCTATGCCCAGATCAGAGCTCACAGACAAAACCTCTAGACTTGCCTGCTACCTGATAGAGACCTTCACACCAGAGGAACAGAACCCAGTTTCAAACTGCATCATTGTCAGACTTAGAGCCGGCTGGGGGCATTCCTCCCTGCCCAATACCTTACAGGTCCCTGCAACTGGAGACGCAGGTACAACCCAACTTAGCATCAGTCTTGGTGACCAAGAAACTGTCTCTACCACCCATTCTTCAACTTAAGGTAGCACAGCCATCCCCAGGTCAATGCTTATAAATAGAGATTTAGACATACCCCAGCATAGACAGAGATCTGTACCTCAAAGGAGTGGATTCATGTTTTGGTCTGCAACACAACCAGTTGGTATGTGGGCCTAGATACATACCCGATTCTGTGAAAGTCCTTGCAGCTGGGGACTCAGAAACGACTCAGTTTAACATCAGTCTGGGTGGACGATGTACTGCTTTCACTAGCATCTCTTCAACTTTAGGTGGCATAGTGTGGAAAAAGACTTAATTCCCTGGGAGTAGGACAGGATAGTAAGCATAGGACTTTGCCGTAGAACTTAGTGCCAAGCTGGTGAAACCTAACACTGGGTAGATCCTCAGGAATCCCATCTGTAGGCCTACCTACAGACTGACCTTCTGGTACAGGTCTAGTTCAATGGAAGACATTCAGCTGGAGTCTGTCAGACTTCTAATCAGACAGCAACACCTGAGGCTGGTTGCAGTGGTCTTGTGCTCTGAGTACACCTGAGCAGTAAGCAGGTCATAAGAGTGTAGGCACTGGTCTCATCCTAATGTTGTGTTAGTTTTGGGCTTTGGGCTCAAGGTGTGACAAAACCTTGCAATTTGGTGGCCATAGGTGTGGCATAGAACCCTAGAGCTGGTCCCCCACGGTAATTCTGCACAGAGTCAGGCAGAAGCTCACAGTACTCAATAGGCTGCTGTCTGTGCATGAGGAATCTGAGTCTGCATCAGGACTAGGGGTAGGTTTGCAGGAAGATACTGGACTTTTTTAGGTGCTTCCTTGCTTCTTATTGAACAACATAGCAACTGTAGATTTTGGACAAACCTGGGCTTGGACCACCATCTAGTGTGAAACAGTGGAAACACACCACCAGTGGAATTGTCCTGAACTAGGACACCATATAGTGGTAAAAAAGTGTTATGGTTTGGGCTGCAGTCTGGATATGTGGTACCCGCCCCCCAAAAGTTCATCTGTGAGACAATGCAAGAATATTCAAAGTTGAAATGATTAGATGATTAGAGTTGTAACATAATTGGTGGATTATTCCACTAATATGGATTAACTGGGGTGGTAACTGTAGGCTGGTAGGGTGTGGCTGTAGCAGGTAGGTCATTAGGGGCGTGCCTTTGGGTTGTATATTTCATTCCTGGTGAACAGAGCTCTTTCTGCTTCCTGGTTGCCATGCCTTCCCTTCTCCATGCACTTCCACCATGATGTTCTGTTTCACATCAGGCCCAGAGCTGTGTAGTCAGCCAACCATGGACTGAAACCGGGAACCAAATCTTTTCCTCCTCTACATTGTTCTTATCAGGTATATTGGTCACAGCAACACAAAAGCTGACTGAAACAGAGGTGTCCCTCCAAAGCTCCTGTGTTACTGCAGGAATATTCAAAGGTGCAATGAATAGATTATGAGGCACAACCTGATCCAACCATTCTAATTCAAATGTACTGAGTGGCAACTATAGACAAGTAGGGCACTGCTATAGGAGGTGAGTCATTGAGCATGTGCCCTTGGGGATTATCTCTTATTTCCCTAGCTCTTGACCCTTTCTCTCTATTTCTCCCCCCACCCCCACACCTGCCACACACACACACACACACACACACACACACACAGCACTCACTCTCTGCTTCTTGGCCACCATGATCTAAACAGCTTTTGTCCACCAAATTCTTCCAGTATGGTGTTCTGCCTCATCTTGGGCCCAAAGCAATGCAGTGGACCAACAATGAATTGAACCTCTGAAAGCAAGAGACAAAATAAAGTTTTCTTCCTCCAACTTGTTCTAGTCAGATATTTTGTTCAGAGCAACAAAAAGCTCAACAGAAAGATGAAAAGAGACTATAGTTTCAGAGAAAATAAGCAACCTACTTAGAATTTCTGGAAAGACAGACATAAAAAATAAATAAGCAAACGCACACATACTCTCAAAATCAGATTACACGTTCCAGAATAAATGTCTAATCCTTTAAAATGCAGATGTCATTGCATCCAACGAGCATCAAGAGCTCTCAGGAAATAATGGCCTAAATAAGGTGCCAGAAACCAACCAAATAGAAACCAATACAGGAAAATTCTGAGAATTTAAAATAGCTGTTTTAAGGAAACAAGTTGCAACAAAACACAGATAAATGATTCAATATTCTAACAAAAAATTTAACAAAGAAATGGAAGCAATTTTATTAAAAATCAAATCCTTGAGTTGAAAAATATGCTCAGCAAAGTTAAAAACCTGATAGAAGGCTCCAAAAGCAGAATAGAATAAACAGAAGAAAGAATCACCAAGCTCAAAGACAAACTATCTGGAAACACAGAGTTCAAATGAGAGTCTTTTCAATAACCAGTTCTGGGAAAATTGGGTATCTACATGCAGAAGAATGAAACTAAACACCTATCACCAGTTAGAACAATTAATTCAAAATGGATTAAAGACTTAATATAAGACCAGAAACTATGAAACTACTACCACAAAACATCAGGAAAATTCTCCAGGGCATTGAAATAGGCAAGGATTTTTTGGACAAATTCCCAAAGCATAGGAATGAAAGCAAAAAATGGACAAGCTTCTGCACACAGGGGGAACCATCATCAGAATGGAGACATAACCGACTGAATGGGAAAAAAAATTGGCAAACTACATCTCTGACAATATCCAGAACAATAATATCTATAAAACATAAGGAAGATAGCAAAAATAACTAAATAAAAAAATAAAAGACAAAAGACCTGATTTAAAAAATGGGCAACAGATTTAGATAGATTTTTCTCTTAAGAAGACATACAATTAGCCAACAAATAAATGAAAAATGGTCAATATCACTAATCATCAGGGAAATGAGAGATATCACCGCACCTCCGTAAGAATGATTATCATCAAAAAAAAAAAAAAAAATTAAAGATATCAAGTGCTGGTGACAATGTGAAAAAAGGGAACCCTTAAACAGTGTTAGTAGGAATGTAAACTAGCTTAGCCATTATGGAAAAGAGTATTTAAGTTTCCTCAAAAAATTAAAAACCATACCATATAATGCAGCAATCTCATAGATAGATCTAAAGGAAATAAAGTCAGTATGTGAGAGACATCTGCACTCCCATATTCTCTGCAGCACTTATTCACCATAGTTAAGAACGGGAAATAATCCAAGTGTCCATCAACTGATGTATGGATAAAGAAAATGGGGTAAATAGGCACAATGAAATACCATTCAGCCATTAAAAAGAATGAAATCATGTCATTAGTGACGACGAAGCCTGAACTGGAGATCACCATGTTAAATGAAATAAGGCAGGTACTGAATAACAAGTACCACATGCCTATGTGGAAAAGCAAAGTTGATCTCATAGAATCTGCGAGTAGAAAGGTAGTTACCAGAGACAGGGGAGAGTAGGGTGAAAAGAGAGATAAGGAAAGGTTGATGGATGTTACTAAGTTGCATTTGGGATGGAGTAAGACTTTCTGGTACACTATGACACAGGAGAGTGACTGTAGATAACCATAGTGTTCTGTACATTAAAAAAAAAAAAAAAAAAAAACTAGGATTCTGAAATTTTCACCATAATAAAATGGTGTTTTAGGTGACAGATAAATTTAATGTGATTTAACCTTAAAGGATATATACATGTATTGAAGCAGCACATGGTATCCAATAAATAATTTTTATAATTGTTTTTAAACAATTTTTATGCTTTCATGTATTAGTTAAAAACAAATTTCATAATAAAAAAGTTAAATTAGACTTTGTGTTCTAAGCCATGAATTTGCATTTATTTGAAATTATTATAAAATTTGCCATGCAAAGCCCTTGTGTGGCTCCAAGATTATGTTGTGGGGCTATGCTTCATGTCATCATTCCTAATAATGGCATTTCATCAAATCTCCATGATTTCTCTTTCTTAAAAAAATAATTTTTTGGACTTTTTCCTAATATAAAAATCATACATGCTCAGTTTAACATTTGGAAAATCTTGAGCATATGTTAAAAGAAAATATGAAAAAGCACAAGCTCACCTAGAATTCTACTTCCTGAGAATAATCATGCAGATTTTGATGTATTTTCTTCCTGAAATTTCTTATTTTCACTTTTTTTCCTACAATTGAGACTTTTTATATAAATTTAAAACTTGGTTTTCCTTTTTAACCTGACATTATGCCTAGTTACCATATTGCTTTTTGTACAAGATTATAGCAATTTACATTTCCACCAGGAGCATGAGACAAATCCTATCACACACTTAAATTCACAAAATATAATGCAGTTCTTAGTTTTGCTAATGTGACCAAAATAAAAGGTATATATTTTGGAGCATTTCTTTTTCCTTTTTTAGAACATTTTATTGTTCTACTTCAGCTTCACAAGGCCTAGTGGTGCCTGGGGGAGTAGCTCTGTGGTAGAACACATGCTTTGCTTCAGGCTCTGGTTTCAATCCCCAGTACCACCAAAACAAGAGAAAGAGAGAAATCGAGAGACTGGTGCTTTTCCAAATCACTTTCAAAGGGCAAAACAGCTCTCAAAGAATCAAACATTAAAAATTCAAAAATATAAAGTAAATTTAACCATTTGTTACATTTGTTACAGTTCTTCCCAGCAGAAGACTGCTTTGATCCTTAAACACAGTAGAAACTGGAATGAAAATTACTCTAATAATGAAACTGCTAATGATCTAGATGTATGTTTCCATTGCTCTATTTTTATCTAATTATTTATTTACTTATTTTTTTTCAGTACTAGGGATTGAACCCAATACCTCACACATACTGGGCAAATGTTCTACCTCTGGGCTACATCCATGGTCTGGCATTGCCCTATCTTTTAAAATGGATATGATCTGTGTCTCAATACCAAGTGCAGCATAATAAAAAAAGTTGGTAATGAAGAGCTCAGGGTAAGGTGGGTCAGGTTGGTCAGGAGCTTATATGTCATTACTAATCAAAAAGGCAGATCATCAGGCCAATCAAGGAATCTAAATCCATCAGTTAACAGAAATTACAGAATGTTTTAAGTCCCTCTTCTTAGGGTTGACTGATACCAAAATGCCAGTTTCATAGATCAAGCTCCACTCTCTTCAGATTCATCTGGCTTAAGGACTGTGGCACTCGGAAATCAAAGTGAGAAGAAAATAATCAAAACTTAGAAAATTCTGTAATCATGGCTGATCATAATGCTAATAAAGTAATAGTTTTGCTATAACTAGCAGATTGAAGGACTAAAAAACATTGATTTTCAAAGAGTGAGAAACTTATAATCATTTTACTGTTTGTGTTTCCTAGGCAATAATGAAATGCAATCAGCAAAGTATTCCTAACATGTATGGGGCACAGCAGAGGGCAGAGGTAACAAGTACGACATTAAGAACCTGAGAGCATGTTATTTAATAAAACAGACAAGTAATAAATAGTGAACAGTATATAGCACACATTAAATTATCAAATGATGTGGTCCACATTTCAAGTATTTTGAGAATAACAGAATGAATATTCAGAGAATGCCAAAATGGTCACAGAAAATTTACATAGAGTAATAAGCAAATTTCTTGCATAGCTAGTACATGGGAGAGCTAGGAATTCAACCCGAGAACCCTGATTCCAAAATTTGTATTCCTTTCTCTATAGCAAAATATGACTTATCTCGAGAAACAAACATTATTTATTATAACTCCAAACCTTCACTTTTATTTTATTTTCTCATGCAACAAGATGATTTCATGATAGCAAATATTTGAAAACTCACATATTCAGTTGAGAATTCAAACATTTTTGTCTCCGCGATGTCCACCAGGTACTTGAAAACTTGAAATTTAAGAAAATTCTGAATTAGAGGCGTGTGGTCCCATATCTTCATTCCACAGATGACAATGCTGGGACCATAGTTCGCTTCACAAAGTACAACAGGACTCTCCATAAACCCAGAAAATGAGAAATAGTGATAGGAAAGTAGTGATATTGTGGGAGGAAATGATTTTGCTTTTTGTAGCTTTCATTTAAATAGTACTTTTTATACTCAGAAAAAGGAAAAATTCTGTCATGTAATTTAGTAAAGAGAAAGCAATCTGAACCATTTTGTGACAGAGTTAAGCAAGAAGGCACATGACTTCAAGGAGTTCTCTATCTTGAAGGGAATTACCATTCAAATTCTTTTGCACACTCTCATTACCAGATTGGTTTAGGATATGGAATGCATGTGACAATGCTAACGATATGGCCCAGCAGGAAATATCTTTAAAACAAATATATGCTATAGAAATAAAGCACTAAAAAATAATTGGCTTCTTTGTTTGTAATATATGACTTCACTATTTGTAGAGACAGCATCATTTGCTTATCACAAAGCCATGGTAAAATCTCAGTGTTGACAAAGAACTAAGACTTATTCTGAAGTGGCATCATAAGATTTTATAACTCTAGGCCACTGAAAGAAAGCAGAGATTTCATTTTATCATAGTAAAGTTTCCTCCTTTTCTCCCCTTGTTTATGATACTTTATTGAATCCAAGAGGACAGAGTGGTGCATATTAAAGCTCAATGTATTAGCTGAAACCTACATTGCATTCTCTCAACAAGGCCTATTATTGTTAGATGAGTAGATTTCCCTCATAATAATCAAAAAAACTAATCCAGGATAACAAAATTATTTTTAAGTCTTCATCAGTTTACCAGTAATAAAAAACTATTGAGTACCTTCTGTATCTTGAGAGAGTGCTAGGCATTTGACATGACAGACCTAGAGCAGAAATTGAGAGAGTTTACAGTTAACCATGCATTAGTAATACAAAGTGGTAAGAAAAATGAAAAAATCATAGAAGAAAATTCATCACATGGAATTGGTAGGGGACAAGTCCAGGGCTTACAGAATCAGTAAATGGGGACAAATCATTTTTTTAGTCATTTAAATTTTGTCTTTTTCTTTTAACTACTTGTTATGCTTTAAGCATACAGTTGTTATTAATAATTATTAGTGATAGTGATAAAACAAAGTGTCAATATCATATAATGCATACTCTGCTCTTTAATTGGCATTATTAAAAAGAACACTCTGTTTAGGGGTAATATTTCTAATATTTTAGTTTGATTATAAAAATTGATTTTTTTTCCCCTAGGATAAAAACAGAGTTAAATATTGGTAATCTCATGTGGACCAACCTGTATATCTTGTTAAGTGGAAGAAATTTCCAAAGTAACTCTTCCATGCCTACATTCTGTATTCCCCCTTTTTTGGTACTTAGGTTTTAGGAGAAATACAAAATCATAATTCTGTTTTGAGTCTACTCCTTCCCCCAAATATCAGAATTTATGTTTTATTTTTTTCTTTTTGTTATTTGCATGTGCTTAGAAACCAAAAGAAAATGGTGTTGCTCTAAAGTGGTAAACTTATTAGCTTTAATTAGCCAGTGGTCTCAAAGGGGATTCCCAAAATAACAGAAGAGACTACCAATTCCATAAAATAACATTGATTTTGCACAAGTTAAATAACTGTTCTTGATCATGGAAACTGACGAGTTGTTCAGCATGCAATACATCCTTTAGAAATTAGCCAAGTGCAGAGAGCATCCTGGTTGCCCAGCAGATGAAGATGCAGGGAAAATGAGATACCAGGAGAGAATTTGGAGGTTCTACACCCCTTCCCAGGTATTTTGCCTTGTGTACCTCTTCTTCTGGTTATTCATCAGCATCTTTTGAAATATTCTTTACAAACAAACAAACAAAAACCCAGCAAACAGGTAAAATGTTTCCCTGAGTTCTGTGAGATAATCAGTGGGGGCTGAACCTGGGGAGGGAGCTCAGAGGTGCACCTCATTTTAAGCTAGTCAATCAGAAGCACTGAAGCCAGAACTTGCAAATACAACTTCCACAAGAAAGTAAGGACAGTCTTTTGGGGCTGAGCCCTCAACCTGTGGGATCTAATTCTAACTCTAGGTAGGTAGAATCAGGATTGAATAGAGTTGTAGGACATACTGTTGTCAGTGTGAGAAAACTGGAAAGAAAATCGGTTGGTGTGAGAGAAACCTACACCTTTTAAAGTCCGTATGTGTTGTGTGTTGAAAGTCCAGTGAGGGAGAACAGTTTTCATTCTCCTACCATTCAGTGGCCACACATGATGACACCAGGACCACATGCAAGGCTCCAGGAAATGGTCCTGAGAAGACCCTCAATCTTATCTCATTAATAAAGAATCATTTACTCCAAATAAATGCCATGGACTTCCTAGAAAATATTCCCATTGAAGTGAACTTCAAGAAAAATAATGAGTACAAATTTTCCCATTACATTAAAACACCTCTTTAAAAAGTTCATTGACTTGTGAAGGAAACATTTCATTAGAACTCATTTTAAGCATATCCTCAAATATGTCTTTTTGACACAAATGTTTTCATCTCCATGGATTCTTATACCTTATTATCTTTATTCTAGCTCATGAGCTTCCTGTAATCCACCTTAGGAAAATCTAGTCCAAAAGTTTTACTTTTTCAACATAAGGGGAAATTGGCAGGTGTTCAGTTCTCCTGAGTTAATTTTCCAACTATGCATCTAATATGACACTAATCTTATTACAATATTACCCCAAACATTATTTTTCATGCAATGAATATACATAGGAGATTCTAGTGTACCTAGAGAAAGGCAAAAATGAAAAAATTATTATTGATACAGAAGGCTGAGATTTTGGTGATAGTATCACATAAAGTTTCTCATCAGCAGTGCACATCTGCTTCCTTCCACTATGATTTTCTTTTGCAAATTCAAATGGCTGTATAACAGCATCACCATATATTAGAAATGCAAATGTTAAGGAAAAATCTGTAATGTGTCCTAAAAATAATATTCAAAATATAATTTAAAATACGAAATATTAAAAACAATGAGTAAACAATAATGACAAAGGGGTAAATGTACATTACTAATGCAGATAATGTACAGAATTTTCTACAATCAACTTTATTACCCAATATTTTGATGATCTAATGAGAAGTGAAATAATTACTGAAATAACTTTCACTTTGAAAGTATATAAAGAAATAAGCTTAATCCATTCGCAAAAATTAAAAATAATTAATACAAGAGAGAATTTTATTATTTGCTAAAAGGATTATCAAAGTTATAGCCTTTGTGTCTGAAGCAACTTGTGGCATAACTTAAGGATTTACTTGATAACTGTTGTCATTCTAATCTGAAATGATTACCTACAGTGTTTACATAGTTTTCATTATTTTTTAAATATTTTATTGTAAAGTATGTTGGTAGTCCCAGAGATGATTAGATGTTATAAATTACCCCTTTTTTCTCATTGTTTTAGATGAAGTTAAATCCAAGTTTTCCCATATTCTTTCTACCTGTATCTCACACAATCAAAAGCAGTCTCTCTGAATCTGATATCTCCCATGCCTTCCCAGTTGTGCTTCGTTTCATGTAACTTCTCTCTGAAAGAACTATTCCTACAATGGTGCTTTCAAAGGTGTCTCTCCAAAATTCATGTGTCAGAATCTAATACCCAGTGTAAGTGGTATCAAAGTGGAGTCTCTGGGGGAAGTAACTAAGTCATGATCATTCCAGTCTCATAAATGTGATTAGTGTTCTTATAAAACGGGGTTGAAAGGAGGACCTTGTCCCTTTTCCCCTCTGCCCTTTCTGTCAAGTGAGGACACAGCCCTCATCCCCTACCATTGAGAGGAGGCAGCAACAAGATGCCATCTTGGAAATGCAGAGAATGTCCTTTGCAGATACTGACTCTACTAGTACCTTGCTTCCCAACCTTCCTAACTCTAAAAAATGGCTTCTATTTATAAATTATTTATTAATTATACCGGTCTGTAATATTTTATTATGGTAGCACAAATGGACTAAGATAGCCCCCCACCCATTTCCAATTTTTGAAATTTTGTTCTATCCTCCAAAGTCACCTCAAAACTCACTTTGACCTCAGAGAGCCTTCCTAGCTTTTTCCCTTTCCCAACTTTAATCCTATATGATCACTTTCTTCTTTGAATTTTCACATTTTGAATCTTTCTAAGGAACTTGTATGTTTATGTTAATATTATGATACAGTAAATTGTGCATTTTTCTTAGCTCTATTCCCCATTCTTTCGTTATGTTTTTACTCTTTAACTCAACATATTAAACATTTATCGAGTATCTTCTATATAGACAATGTACAGGTTGTGAGCTTTGTTCTGAAACAATAAATATGAATATGATATTATCTCATCCTCATGAAATTTACCTTGAAGACCTGACTTATATGCTTCCCTTACCCTTCATATCTATCACAGTATTGAGCATATTTGACTCATAAAATATCTGTATAATTGAATTAATTATCAGTGTCAAGAACATACAAAATAATCTTATAAACTATTATGTAACTGATAAGTTTGTATACTACACAAAGCTATCAACACCTAATACAAAGTCAAAATTGATATGGTAAAAGTAATTACATTTTTCCTTACCTTTTAGGGATGCTATGTAATGTAGAGAAAAATTGAATGTCACACAGACTACTTTTTTAAAAATAATTTTTTACACGAGTGTCCTATCCTTGAGGCAAGATCAAACTTAATTAACATCATTAGAGTTTCCTTAAACACATTAAATTTTATAAAGCACCTCCTGGGTCACATTATATGCTGTTGTATAAAACAAGAGGTGAATAAACTAAATTCAAAGTCTAATCATAGCTCCAGCAATTAAAACTGTTTTCAAATAATTTATGGATACATGTGCTGCATAAAGTTATCTTCCCATGCATAGACACACAGAATTAAAGTTGCAATAAAGACAAAAGATCCAGCAAAGTTAAATTAGAGGATAATTCCAATTCTTCAGGTGTTTTCTCCTGTAATTTGCATATGATTGTATACATACGATTTATTCTAGAAAGTCTCCAAAATAAAATATTTTTACTTTTTTAATCCTTTCAGCAACTGGATTATCTAGTTGTGCAGGCCAAAGAAATTATGAATACCAGTAGATAGGTGCCTCCCAACAATTGTTGCATAAATGTGATGAGAGATTTTGCATTTGCATCCATTCAAGGCCACAATTTCCAGAGTAAACAGAAAGATAAAAATAACACAATGTCTCTTACCTATTCAGGAAAGTATTTTTCATTTCATTAAACAAAAAATTTGTTCATGTACTCTCTTTCTCTCTCTCTCTCTCTCTCTCTCTCTCCCCCTCTCTCAAACACACACACATACTCATCATCATCATCATCATTATCATCATCTTCTTCACTAACCTATTGATAAATTTTAAAACAAAATTCTTTACATATTCCATATTTTTAAATATTTCTAAAAAGAGTTTATAAAGAGGTCTTTCCACTTGTAATTTAAATAGACCTGCCAATCAAGTCTTGGGACATTTTGTTCAACCCCCAGTTATATCAGATTGTAAGAGGCATCTACTCTCTCACTAAAAGTATTTTCCTAAGCACAATGCAACTTTGTTACAGATTAAATGCTAGCCAGAACTCATTGCTTTAAACTAAAATGAACAAATAGAAGATTGTGAAATGGCCTACAGTAATTTATTGAAAAATTTTGTGGGGATTTTTTAAAAATATTTTTTTCTCTTAACTTGATGTGAAAACTTGGAGAACATTTTTCAAACCAAATAGTCTACTATCCACTGAGGAAAAAATAATTACTGAAAAAGTTCTATTTTCCTTATATTCTGTGAAAATGTGCTAAAAAGTATATCCGGGAGTTTTTGTTAAACATTTGATCAGAGTCTTTTTAGACTGTGTGTGAGTGTGTGTGTGTGTGTGTGTGTATGTACAATCATGCTGCTACATAAACTATCTTCTCTTGTTGCTAAATAGTTTAATGTTGAACAATCTTTCTCTAAAATGTTTTTCTGATTCTGTTATCAGGTCTAGATGCAAAATCTTGAACAAGGATTAATACACATTTTCTATAAAGAGCCAGACAGTGCATATTTTAGGAATATGACTTATGCCCTCGTTACATATTCTTTGTTTTGTTTTGTTTTAAGAAATCTTTATGAAAAGTAAAAACTCTTCTAAGCTCCCAGATTCTTCAGAAAGAAGACACAGGCTGAATTTGGCTAATGGGCATAGTGTGCCAACCCCTGCTTTGAATTATCAATAGGTATATTACAAATTATTTAGTGAATTTCCATAAATGTTTACCCAATATAAAACCTCTACCTTTATGGTTTTGAAATATAATAAAATCAGTAAACCTGGTGTTGTCTTAAGAGGAGCCTCCAAATTCTGCTTCTTTCATGAATTCCTATTTACTCTGTACCTTTACGTATTGGATACTTGTAAATTGCTTTTGATTTTTACAGGATTTCCATGAGCATTAAAGTCTCAGTTGATTTGTGTTTATATTATGGAGAAGACCATGGACATCCAGGCATGATGGTCTTGTTTCAGACTCCTTCCACATCAAAAGGAACCCTGTCTTCTTTTGTCAAGGTAAGAACTCAGCCAGGTCCTAGTATTCTGAATGATTTCACCTTACCTCCCCTGTTCCCATTCCCATCCTACTTTTTGGACCTAGCTTCCTGGGTTATTGGTGCAGATCTGTAGTTAACTTAGAGATTATATACTGCAGGACTTATTTCTTTTGTATTCTTATTAGCCCATGTTTACTCAACTCTATCTCTACACACACATTGATATTCTCTCTCTCTCTCTCTCTGAAAACTCTCCACTGACCTATCTAGTTATAGTTCTTACAGCCCAAGCTGTGTAAATGTCTCCTAGAGCAATCCCTGACAATCATATTCCTAAGATATTATATATCTCCAAATGTCCTTGACATTTTGATGAGGTCATATTTCTTCTACGTACAGAATCCACATATTACCATTTGTTTATTGGTGGCTGACTAGTACAATCTCTAACCATCCCACCTAACTCTGGAAAATCAAAACATTTTCTTTAAAAAAAAAAAAAAAAAAAAAAAAAAAAAAAACTGCCTCTGATTCAAGACCAAATCTGACAAGGGCCTAACAAAATCAGTCAAAGATATATGAGTGACCTCCCTTTCTGAGAGTAAAAGCCTGGAACTTGATTGCTATTTGCAAATGCTGTTATAAGATTTAACACAGGATGGAAAACTTTCTAGGATGGAATCATCTGGAAGAAATTAATTGAAGTTATAATCAGATTTCTTCCTCTGCTTATATTAGCAGAAAAATGTGTGGTCAGGCAAAGGTGGGAGCCATATAAATACAGTATAATATCCAAACTTTCAGGAAGTAGTACCACACATTGGAGATGAACTCAGCTAATGATGGCAACCATCCTGACTGATTCCATTCAGACAGATTAATTTCTCTTAGCCTCAGTTTCTTCCTATGGCAAGTGAGAATATTTATAATGCCTTCCCTCATAGGGTTGTTGCAAAGGTTGAACGGGATATTCTGTATGCAGTAGGCAGCTCACAGTCAGCCCCTGTGGGGAGGTATATTTTATCACTGATATTTAGAACTGCTCAAATACTTGGTAATAACAGCAGACTTTCATTTAATTCTTTGTTTTTAAACTCTCTACAGATAAATTATACCCTTGTTGCTTGCCTCCTAGAACAGACCACTGTTAATATTTTTAAAAATAAGAAGTTTATTTAAACAAGATGGTTGAATTGCAGGCAAAACTATCTAGGATTCATTTTTTTTTTATAGTCCTTTGCCCCTATTGGTGTCCTACATATAAAAAGTATGTATAAAAAAGTTATAAAATTGTCTCCAATTTTACAATAATAAATGGAAATTGCTAAAATTCTGCAAATAAACAATCGTGAGGATTTTCATGCTGGTTTTATTTATTTATGAGTTTTTGCTAAAACAGGAGAGCAAACTAACTTACTGGAATATAGAGGTAAGAGCTGGATGAGCATCCCATTGATGGAGAAAGGGGATATTGTATCAGAACCAGTATTTCTGCCTTTCTATCTTTACTGGATATCAATCAAAATATACCCTTGGACATTTAGTAAAAAAGAAAAAAAATGCAAGATGCTTGTGCACACACAGGGATTACCTTATCGACAATAAAGTTTTTCAGAAAAAGAAAATGGAAGTACAGAGAAGGCCACACTGCAGCAGTCAGGAGGGGGTGAAACCAAACTGCAGTTTTCTAACTGAGAATGTATTCATGGGCTGTAGGAATAGAGTTCTGGACTCTGTCGAATCAGAACCTGATGTGCCTCATTAAAAAACCCTGTTATTCACAATAGGCCTTCACTGATTTACTAAGTGGTGTACACCTCTTCATATTAAACTGCAACACAAAACCATCCTGCCTTGCCACCTCTGAATTAAAGTGATCATTATTCTCAGACTTTACTTCTTTCTTGGCCTTTTCTTTGGCTATGAAGAGGACCAGGGTCTCCTCAGGGTCATTTCACAAATACGGTACATCAGAAGCACCAGGAATGGCAGATGGAGGAGGTCACCCCATTCTCATGGTATAATGAAATGAATTGTTGTATTTTAAGGAAAAACATGTCAAATTGTATAGTTACGCTCATAGAAGAATTAAGAAAATAAATAAGGTTAATGACAACATATTTTAAGTACAAAGTTTCTGGCAATCAATTATGTGTTAGACTGTTAATTTGCTTTATTAAAATTGAATTAACTGAAATCAGGAAAAAAAAAAGTGCCACTGTGCAGTGGAATTGAGTGTGTACACATCCTGAAGTACAAATACACCCTAATTACTTGAACCTCGGTTAATTCCTCAATATGTATCGGATTCATGGTTACTCCTGGACAGTCAGCCCCTCACATTTCACACAGGTTCTGTGAAATCTCTGGACAGCCCTTCCACCTCCACAACATTTTACTCCCAAGCTTTTCATGAGTTCTAGAACTCAAAACAAACAGATGAGTCCAGGTACAAGCTTGTCATTTCTACACTTTCCTTCCAATAAAAGAAAATAGGGTGCCTTTCTAACACTATAAAATTGTGACTCCAGATCTGTTGAGATTTTTCTCCTCAAAATGAACTTTTGCATTCTGGGAAACATGAGTAATCCAAACCTGTTAGAAAGGAAAAGGATTTCTCTTAGTAGCCTCCTGCTTCCTCTGACTACTCCCTCTCCCTCTTTCTCTTCCTTTCCTTCCCTTCCTTTTTGCTCTAATTTGTCTCTCTCTCTCTCCCACCCCACTAACTCTGTCACACACACACTAAAAATAAACTTCTCCAGCAAGCATACAAGTTTAACACCTAAAACATAAAGCTGTTTTTCTAACTTGTGGATCACTATGCTTTGTTTTTCATTTTTTTAAACATGTGTTTTCCTGTCATATCTATTGTTTTAGAAATCTATAATTAGTAAAACATACACCCATTATTTTTATTTTCCATCTGCCAGATGCCAACTTGTTTCTAGAGACTCTGAAAGAACAGGAGCCAACGTGGCTCTTTTCCTTTGCATTCTTGTTTACCAGAGTGGGCAAGGATAACAGCTGAAATGAATAGCTACTGCTTAGGGAAAATGGTTTTGTTTCTTTATTGTCACTGGGCTATGATCAGGAAAATCCTAGGGATAAAACATAAACCAGCTTCTAAAAATGGTGGTTCATTGTTCTTTCAATTTCTCAGAATCTACAAGAATGAAATTTAACAATATGATTCTTTAGATACCGAAAGCAAAATCACCTGAACCTAAGCTATTCTCAGGCTGCAACTGAGATGACTCTAAATTGAATATATCCTTTCAAAAAGTAATCTACTCTTTAGCAAAAAGAAAAGGAAGGAAGGAGAATTTTAAAATTCAAATAAAAAGTATATTAGAAAATAACTTGAAAAAATATGTTCTTTACCAGAGTTACTGGGATAGGGGTGTAATTTTGAGGTACACATAGGGGTAATGGGAATTTAAGAAACAAAAGGAATTGACCAAGTTTTCCAGTTTGGTAAGACTGTACTACCTACTTCACTTATCTGGAATGTTTTTACCTTCACCACTCTAAGGCTAGAATATTATAAAGGGAAATAAATTATTTTAAAAGGTAATTCCTATTACTCAAAGGCAATAACATTAGAGTACCAATCCAATCTGCTCTCCCTTCTACCTTTCTAACTCTTTTGAATGGGCTGCTGGGTAGCAGCAAAGCTAGAGGAAAGAAGACATGGTCACATAAATAATAACATAAGGGCTAGGGTTATGGTTCAGTGGTAGAGCACTTGCCTGGCTCATGTGAGGCACTGGGTTCGATCCTTAACACCACATAAAAATAAATAAAATAAAAGTATCATATCCATCTATAACTAAAAAATATTTTAAAAATAGTAATAACATAAGCCATTTCACAAAAGCCACCTGTTTCAGTCAGCTTTGGATCAAAAGAACAACATAGAGGAGAAAAACCTTATTTTGGCTCACAGTTTCACGGGTCTTGTACCATAGAGGGCCAACTCCAAAGCTCTGGGCCCAAGGTGAGGTGGAACATAATGGTGGAAGGGTATGGTGGAGGAAAGCAACTCAGGACATTACAACAGGAAGCAGAGAGAGGTGATGCTCACCACTGACAAAATATAAACTCCACAAGGCATACCCTCAGTGACTTACCTCCTCCAGCTACAACCAACCTGCCTACAGTAATCCAATCATTTCACCTCTGAACCTTCTTGCATTGTCTCACACATGAACTTTTGGGCAACACCTCATATCTAAACCATAACATTCCACTCCTGGTCCCCAAAAGCTCAAGCCCATCTCACAATACAAAATACATTTAGTCCATTTGTAAGAATCCCCATAATCTTAACAGTTCCAGCATTATCCCAAAGTATAAGTCCAAAGTCTCATCTGAGACACAAGGCAAACTCATGGATGTTTTCCTCTATAAAGATAAAAATCAAATTGCATATATCCAATACATACAACATAGAGTAAACATTTTCAATTCCAAAAGGGATAAATAGGGGACATAGAAAGAAGGGATGGAACCAAAGTAAAACCAAAATCCAGCTGGACAAACAAGTTCCTCAGTTCTAAGTTCAGCATCTGGAGAACGTGGCATCATGATGATCTCTCCAAAGGGTTTATGCTGCCCCACTCCTATGTCATTGCTGATTCCAGCCCACGTGGCCTCTCTCTTAACTTCTTTCTGCTCAATTTCTATAACCTTTCTCAGCAGATGTCCCACATTACTCATATCTCTTAATTTCAGGAATCTTTGCCTTCTCACATCTTCGGCTTCCTTCTCACATCTTCATGCATTACCCTCTCAGGAGTATCCTGCAGAAACTCAAACACAACTGCAATTTGCCTGACCTCCCAGGCCTTCCTTCGAAATCTCAATGGAAGTCTTCTTGACTCCCTAACTTTATTATCCAGCATTCTTGCAGAACCAGCACCATGTGGTTGAAACTAAGGTCTGCCACAATCTCAAGCAATAGCCAAGTCTCCTGGGGCCATAGCTGTAGCAGTCTCTGAGTGCCTGGAGAGTTAAGCAAGGTAGAAAAGCACCCTAGGCTCCCATGTGCAAGCTGTGACCTCTTCTCAAGGGAATTTTTACTTTTACACTCTTGAGCCTGAGATGGATGTGGTCTTGCCAATTCCTTGGATGCCCTCAAGCCATTTGTTCTATTGTCTCTGTTCAAAGTATTTAGCATCTCTTTGGATCTCTCTAGTGACTGTGAAGTCCTTTAACAAATACACCTCCCTCAACCCCAGTTTTCCTTGCACCTTTCTGGCCAAACTTAAAGAGTTTTTCAAATCCTTCTGGTCTGCTTTCCACTACTGATTATCATAGTACACTTGGTTAAAATCTACTAGTAATATACATATCATTCCCTGAATCCTGAGCTGCCTTGAAATTTCTTCCACCAGATTAATTAGTCCATCACCTTTAAATTCAGCCTCACAGAAAGTCTGAGGAAATGAACAAAATGTAGACAATTTCTTAGGTAGAACACAACACAAATGACCTCTAGTACAATTTCCAATAGATTCCTCCTCCTCCTCTGAAATTTCATGAGCCCAGTCTTTTCTGTCCACAGTCCTATTGTTGTTTTGGTCTTTTGAGCTCCTGCCAGAATTGCCTATTAAGTTCCACTTACTACAATCAAAAATTTTTCAAGCTTGCATCTATAAACTTTTAAAATATCCTCCCACAAGTTCCAAAAATCTCCAAAACTTTCTGAACCACATAGTCAGATTAGTCACAGTCATAATCTTACTTTTGAGTACCAAAAGACCTAATAAAAACAAAATAGAGGAGAAAAACTTTATTTTGGCTCACCTTTTCAGAAATCTCAGAAAACAGACAGCTGACTTCCTAACTCTGGGCCCAAGCTGAGGCAGCACATCATGGCAGAAGGGTGTAGTGGAGAAAAGCAACTCAGGACATGGCAGTAGGAAGCAGAGAGAGGACTCTGCTCATCAATGACAAAATATAAACCTTAAAGGCATGCCCCATTGACCTTCCTCCTCCAGCCATACCCTACCTGCCTACAGTTACCACCCAGTTAATCCATAATCAGTGGATTATGTTCTGATTAGGTTAAAACTCTTATAATCTAACCATTTCCCCTCTAATCTTCCTGCATTATAGCATACATGGGATTTTGGGGAACACCTCAAAACCTCTGAACCATAATACTACTATATCCCAGTCTTGGTTTCTTAGTGATGTCTCAAGGTATATAATGCATAAGAAATTTATAGTCTCACACATTTGACACAATAGCTCTTACATATAAGGTATTCTCTTCTCTTTATGCCCCCATTTTTTATTATTCATTTTATTTTGTTTTCCTATCCCTTTAACTATATCTTATCCCTTTAACTGTAACTTACAAGTCAGTTTGAATGTCAGTTACTCTAGCCCAATTACAACTTGGTTATTCCCCCATAGCTTGTCTCACTAGAACACCATTAACAGGAGAAGGAGATTCTACAACCTGTGCAAGTAGCTTACATCCTTCCCAGGATTATCTCCTCCATTTGGTCAAACTCTCAACATGATCTTGGATTTATTAATTTTTATTATGTCAAGAATAAAAACACTATGCAGTCCTTTCATTACACAAATGTTTACTGAATGCTTACTATGTCAGTCACTGTTTAAGGTACCTTGGATCATGAATTGATTGAGTGAAATGTAAATGCTGTGCTATCCTCATCTATTCCTATACCCTTAATCAAACTTTTTTCTCTTCCAGAGTATTTGTTTCTTCTATCATACTAAATAATTTCCTTGTTAATTATTTTTGTTCTGTTGTCCACCTCCTGTCTGGTTGGAAAAAGTGACATTGGAGAAAAGGCATCTCCTATGTTTACCCTTTATCATTACTGTTGCTCACAATATTACATGGAGATTCACTAAACATATTCTCTATTAGCTAAACTAATTCATTTCCTACTTTCAATACAGATTTCACTCTTTATGCCCTCCTACAAAAGTAGAAATTTTAGCATTTAGCAGTAGGTTTCTGAAATAGGAATTATTCAGGTGCAGGATTATCTTTATAACCTATCTTTAAAATACACACTCTATTACCTGATCATATGTCTAATAGAGTAATACCTACTATAGTCACCCTAGGAATAAACAGGCTAACCAATTTTTAAGAAGGTCCTATACTAGTAACTCTCAAATTGATCTGCATCAAAATTTCCAGGAGGACTTATTAAAACACAGATGTATGGGCATCTACGCCAGAGTTTCTGATTCAATATGTACAGGGTAGAGCCTGAGACTCGGCATTTCTAAGTTCCCAGGTGACACTGTTCAGAACACAGACAGAACCATTACTTTGCATCAACCTTAGTAAGATTTTAATAGCTTTTTGATTCAAATGTACAATGCCAATGAAACTAACCTTCTCAGTTCTAGTTCTATATAACTAAAGGAAAGAATATTGCTTAATATTTATTTTATTGTTATCTAAATCTTTCTGCCAGTCAGAAAGAAGAGAGGAAACTATGTTTTTCTTCCTAACTCTGCTATCTGTTAGCCAAACCAAATGAAACAAATCCCTTCTTTCCAGGACTCAAACAATACTAACATTTGCCTGAAGACTGCATCTCATTTCTAAACTTACAGTGTATATCTCTAGGATTCCCGTGGTCATTCAAGCAGGTTAGTGATAAACTCAGCAAAAATTCACAGTTATCTTCACTGTTCTCTTCAAGTATGAAAATCCATTCTTGTCATATAAGAAACTAAATACCCTAAAATAAATATAAATTTTGAATTTATATTTATAATATAATATAATATTTATAAATTTTGAATTTATGGATAAGAGAAGCACCAAGAACTCCTTCCCAAGCACAAAAGACCCTGACAGTAAATCCTTCTGGTCTTCATCCCTAAGGAATCTGTTGATACATTAAAAAAAAAAAAAAAATATCACAGATTGATGGATGAATTGAGATGACTAGAAGCAACAAGTAGCCCAGTGCCTCTTCCAGAAACCCGGTGAAATGAAGCAGAGAGAGTGAGCCATATTTTGAACAAGCTGTGAGATTCTCAGCTCATTTTTGTGGAACCGAAGCCCTGCCTGTAAAGGTTTCTTAGGCAGAAGTGAAGCACCACTTCTGTCACTACAGAAATAAGCTTTATGTGCTGTACTTGTCAAGGTCCACCGGCTCTGTCAGGAAGAGGGTGGCAATAACAGAGAAAATGCTCCTGCTTCCTTTTAAATGAACATTGAACAGAAGTAACTAAAGACTGTTTTCTCTTGGTAAAGCAAGATGTGTACTTTACAGAGAATATGATGGGTTGTTCATCAAAATGGAATGATTAATCAACTTCTTTAAATCAAAGAAAGAAAATATACTGTTGTAAAGGCCAAAGACCTGTCTTCAAAGACAGCAATTCTAATTGCTGATTAAATAAAATTAAATGTGAATTATTTCCCACATTATAATGCTATGCCACCTGGGTTTACCTAAGCCACACTTTGGTTTTTAAAAAATCTATCCTATTAAGATTAATTATTGGATTTCACTGGTTTTGCTATTCAGTTACCACTCTTGTAGTAGTATCTCAGTCGCACCGCAAAAAAAATCTTGAATTACATCAGAGGTACTGGGAATGGCCTCACCTGTATTCATGAACTGTATTCATGAACTAGGCCTACCATTTTCCTCCTCTTTCATGCTGTCTGCTTTAATGACAGCTCACTTCTTAGTTTTTCTGCCAAAGCCTCTGCTGCTAGTTAAGCTGCATCAAAGCTCCTCAGGCCTGCCTACAGTAGTATTCATGCTACTAAATTGAATTCCTTCATGTATGTAAAATTACTTCTGTAAAGTTTGTGTATAGCTGACTCCAAAAATAATGGTTTATCTGATGCATTTTAACATTGTACTTAAAAGGCATAAAATGAGATTCAGTATAAGATGGCAAAGAAGTTAAGTAGATTATCTTTGAGCATAAGGATCTTAGGAATTTATTGCCCTAACTCTAAGTCTCTGCCCTCTTCCCCTCTCATTATAGCTAATTACCTTTGAATTTTCCTGAGTTTTTGCTTTACAGCTATTAGTTTTCACAGGCAGAAAGAAACTGGAGGATGTAAGTAAAAACTTAGGTTATCCGGAAAGAGCAACAGAAGAAACTGAGAGATATAAAGTAATAGAAAGAGAAAGAGATGTATCTAACTTTCTTGTGCACTGTTTGATCACAGTCTGAAGACCAAAAGTAGAGGATCCCAGGACAAGGATCAAAATTTTTGGCTAATGGATAAAGTTTGGTTGGGAAAACCTATCCCTATTAAACTGTTTTTATTTATTTATTTTTTTTTACTCTACCCTTCCTACTTTAGAGTCTAAAACTCTAGACTTCGTAGCTAAGAAGACCAAGTAACAACAAAAGAGTACTGATAACTTGCCACCTTTTCTCCTCTATGCTCCAAAGGAGCAAAAACTACTACATCTAACACTCAGTAGCCAAATATTCATCCAAGACGATTCACCTAGAAAAGGGAATCAAAAACAACAGCATGTTGGCAACACTGTGAAAATATGTAACCACTTAAGAGAAAAGACTCAGAAAGGACTCTAACCAAACAACAAAGGAATACTGTCAGAGTTCTAAATAATGGGCAGGGAGACACTTCCAGGTATAGTTATGGCTTCACATGAAAAGAGCTTGGAGCTCCTTGCTCCCATCTTTACAATAAGCAGAAGGCACACAGATTGAAACCAATGACTTCTTGGACCTCTAAGAAAATTGAGGTCACAGGGCAAACCACCACCCTGAAATTTTGAAAGAAAGGTAAATACAATAGTCTCCCCTTATCTTCAGGGGATATGTTCCAAGATGTCCTGCAGATGCCTGAAGCTGTGCACAGTGCCAAACTCCACGTGTACTATGTTTATCCTATACAGACTTAAGATAAAGTTAGATTTATAAGTCAGGTGCATGTTCTAGTCAGTTTTTCATCACTGTGACCGAAACACTTGACAAAAACAACTATAAATTGTTCTATAAATAGAACAATTATAGCAATATACTGTAAGAAAAATTATTTAAAACCTATGATTGGTTATTTCAGTCATTTTTAATTTAATAATTTGGACGGCAGTTGACCATGGGTAATGGAAACTGCAGGAGAACAGTTGTAAGTGGGGACTACAGCACAGAGAATCACAGCCAAGGTCAAGGTCAGCTTAACAGAAGCAGAAGTTGCTGTAGCCATAACCTGGTAGGAAAACTAAAGAATTCTGGAGGCATTATGTAGACTAACACAAGAGTGCGAATCTTCTAGGACATACACCTCTGTGAATTTTCTTTCAAGAACTTCACAGAATCTAATGGTGAAGAGCCAAGAAAAACTTTATTGTCTATGGTGGGGGGATGCAAATTGTACCATTTTTGAAATATACTTTGTTTTCCATGTCT
This sequence comes from Sciurus carolinensis, assembly GCF_902686445.1. NCBI lineage: Eukaryota > Metazoa > Chordata > Mammalia > Rodentia > Sciuridae > Sciurus > Sciurus carolinensis. The sequence goes on from NC_062214.1 coordinate 145,600,054, forward strand.
TGTTAGTCAGCTTTTCATTACAAAGACAAAATTCCTGACATAGACATTTAAAAGGAACAAATATTTACTCTGGCTCACAGTTACAAAAATTTCAGTTCAAGGTTGGCTGACTGTAGCTTTGGGCCTGAGATGAGGCAGAATATCATGGCAGAAGGGCATGGCAGACAAAAGCTGCTCAGCTCATGACAGCCAGAAAGTAGAAAGAGAGAAAGAGAGAGAAGGAGAGAAAGAGCGAGAGAGAGAGAGAGAGAGAGAGAGAGAGAGAGAGAGAGAGAGAGAGAGAGAGAGAGGAAGGTCGGGACCAGGGACAAGAAATACCTTTCCAGGGTACACCCCCCCATGACAATCATGCCCTACCTCCCACCTACAGTCTCCACCTTCCAGTAATACATTCAACTATTAATGGATTAATCGACTCTCATGACTCAATCACTTTCCATAAGCCCAACCTCTGGGAGCCTAGCCTTCAACACATGAGCATTTGAGGGACATTCTAGGTCCAAACCATAATAATATCTAAGGCTAATACTCCAAGATAAAAGACTTTTCCAAATTCTTATTTGATGTGGGAGAAGTGAAATTATCCAACTCCAATTTTCTACAATCTCTTTCAGAAAACAGAAGCAGAAGAAATACTTCTTATCTCATGCCATGAGTCCAGCACTATCCCATGACCAAAATTAAATTATATATAAAAGTAAAACTGCAGACCAATATCTCATAAAAAACAGGTGCAAGAATACTTCACAAAGTAAAATACTAGGGATGAAATCCAACAATATATAAAAAGAATTATGCACTTGATCAAATGGAATTTATTACACATATGCAAAGCTGATTCAACATTTGAAAATCATTTAATACAATCCACCACATTTACAGACGAAAGAAAAAAAAAGACATTTGACAAAATCTAATACCCATTCATAATAAAAGCGCTCAAGCTAGGAATAGAGGGAATCTTCTTCAACTTGATGAGAACATTTACAACATATCTACAGCTAACAGCACACTTAATGGGGTAAAACTGGATGCTGTCCCCTAAGATGTGGAGAAAGGGAAGGTGTCCTCTTCTACACCCTCAGTCAACAACTTGCTGGAAGCCCTCTCTGTTACAATAGGGAAAGAAATACTTATTGAGAACCTTTTGTCTTTGTTGTTGAGTCAGGGTCTCCTTGTGTTACCTAGCTGATCTCAAACCCTTAGGTTCAAGGGATCATTCCACCCTAGCCTCCTTAGTAGCTGTTACCTTGGGTATGCATCACCATGCCTGGATTTAAAAAGGTTTGACATATTGAGAAGAAAGAAAGAAAATGGTTTTATTTCTCATGTAGAAAATTTCAAAGAATAAAGAAAAGAACTCTCAGAACGAATAAGTGATATAGCAAGGTAACATAATAAAAGATTAAAAACAAGTCAATTGATTCTTAAATACCAGCAATAAGAAATTGAAATTAAAAAACAAGGTACCATTTATATTAGAAGGAAAAATGATAAATTCAGGTGTAAATCTTAAAATGCTATCTATAAGAGATCAATGTGATGAAAACTATAAAATTCTGATGAAAGAGTTCAGTAAAGACATACATAAAAGGAGAAATAATTCATGTTCACATATGGGAAGCCACAACAAGGTGAAGATATTACAACTCTTGTCTACAGATTCACACAATTCAAAAATGATATTTTGTGGATATCAGCAATCTAATTCTAAAATTTATATGTAAATTTCAAAAGACCCAAAATAGCCAACACAGTGCTAAAGAATAAATTTGAGGTTGGACACCACCTGACTGTGAGACTTATATCAAAACAGTGTGGTATAGGCAGAGGGATATTCAAAAGAATCAATGAAATAGAACAGAAAGTCCAGAAATAGACCCAAATATGTTGATGATTTTCAACAAAGGAGCAAAGATAATACAATGGAAAAATGATAGGCTTTTCAACCAATAGTACTGGAATAATTGTACACAAATAATCAATAAATGAATATAGACATAGATATTCTGCCTTTCACAAGAATTAATTCAAAATGGGCCATAGAATTAAATATAGAGTGCAACACTACAAACAACCTGGAAGACAACACAGGAGAAAATCTATGTGATCCTAAAAGAAAAAATGACAAATTAGACATTATTAAAATTAAAGACTGCCAGTCCCCAAGATACATTGCTAACACTATCTCAAGCCAAGCCCCAGATTTGGAGAATATGTTTTCAAAGTACATATCTGATAAACTTGTATCTGAACTACATAAAAAGCACTTCAAACTCAAATAGAAAACGAGTAACCCAATTTCTAAAATAAGCAAAAGATCTGAACATATATACCTCACAGAGTTGGGGAGAGGCTATAAGACTAAGGCTATTTTAGATAAGATATTGTCTTAGTCACTTTGGGGTGCTATAACAAAGTACTACAAACTGAGTTGCTTACAAGCAGCAGAGATTATTTGCCACAGCTCTAAAAACTGTGATTTTTACCGGGGTGGCCAGTATGTTCAGGTTCTGGTGAGGGCCCCCTTTTAGGTTGCAGACTGCAGACATTTTGTTGCATCCTCATGCAGTGGAAATTGGTTAAGAGAGCACCAGTGGACTCTTTTATAAGAACACTAATCCCATTCATGAGGGTTCCACCCTTGGAACCTTCACCTCCCAAAAGCCTCACTTCCTGAAGAATCACACCGAAATCAGAGTTTAAACATATCACCATGGTGGACACAAACATTCAGTTCATTGCAGGTAGTGAAGACTCCAATGAGTAGATGGCATTTGAGCTGAGATCAGAAGAGGTGAGAGAGGGGGCCACATGGATGAAGAGAACGGAGCCCATAGGTCAGATAGGTTGTGGCAGCAGGAACCTAGATTTGTTTGCCCCTATGGAAAATAATAAAGGTAATGGATTATATTTAGAGGGAATGAGAAAGTCATTATAAACTTTCAGCAAAGGAGTGACTTAAGTACCTTAAAATTTTCCAAAAATCACTATGGCTCTAGAAAGATCCTTCACTATAGGAGTGGAGATAGAGAGCAAGATAAATGGAAAAATCAGCTGAGAAACTTTAACCACAAAAACTCTCCTAATGCAATATAGCTAGTAATTATGATACAATTAACAAAAAAGTTCTATTTATTTAACAAAACTTGATTTACAGATTTTTTTGTGCACAAATATTCTATGCAATGCATTAATGGTTCATTAAAAAATAAATAAACACCATGCAATTGGTAAGGTCCACTGAACTGCTCTAAAGTGAAAAGCAAACAAATTATTGTTACCCATTTTTCTTAAAATCATACATGGAAGGAAGATTTGGAAAAACATGCTTATGCAACTTCCCTCTCACAATGTATAATAGCTGACAGTTCTAGTAGGACCACCTACTTATCATTTCTCAGATTAAAAATAAATAAATAAAAACAGTAACCCCATGCTTGATTTATGTTATTCATTCTAGAATGTCTCTTCTGTTTCTCTAATTAAAGCCTACAACTTCACTCATATTCCTTCATAAGGCTCATTTTCATTGATACACTTTCTGTGATTAATGTCACCACATGCTGAGTATACCCCCTACTTTGCAAGTATAAGTACTAAGGAAAATGTAATTTGCACAACATTATACATCAGGTGAGAGGCAACAGAGTGGAATGGAAAAATGGTTGCACAATCAGAAATCAGAATCACAGTCTACTTCAATGGTGGAATTTCTGCAAGATATCTAATCCCTCCAACTTCACTTTTTTGTGCAGTAGGAATAATGAGGCTGACTCCATGTGCTTTATATAAAAATCAATTAGATGATAATAATCACTACCATGTATGAGTCACTTGGAATCTGGCACCAAGGTTGGGCTGTGGTGCATGCCTGTAATCCCAGCAACTCAGGAGCCTGAGACAGGAGGATCCCAAGTTCAAAGCTAGCCTCAGGAACTTAGCAAGGTTTTAAATAACTTAGCAAGACCCCATCTCAACATAAAAATAAAAGGGGGCAGGGATGAGGATATGGCTGTGCAGGTTAAGTGCCCCTGGGTTCAATCCCCAGTACCAAAAAAGGAAAAGAATCTGGCACTAGAACCCACTCTTAATCATAACCCAACACTGCCTCTTTGATCACATTTATAAATCACTGCCTCTTTGATCACATCTAGTCAATTACATGATACATAGTAGATCTTAACACAAATAATAGTTGTAGTTCCACTTTTGTTTATCCTCCCAGAGTGGTGTACTATTTATCATTTTCTTTCAAACAAATGGATAATTAGCTGCAGGCGGGAAAAATAACTTTTCTAGGATTTCTATCTGGAATTTATGAAGTACTGTGTACACTGTAGCCATTGATAAGTAGCTATGGAATAATAAAGAAAATATACTTTAATAAAATAATTAGGGATATGTTTGGTAAATTGATGTTTTGTCCTGATATAAATACTGACAAGTCAATGTTATGAAATGTTCAACCTCAGTTGTAAAAACTTCAGTAAGAGCCTATACTATATTTACTTAATCTTCCATCCCATAATCGATCAAATGATTTAGCAGATATGAGCTGATATTCATGATCAAAATTTAGTCAAATAAAACAATCACGTAGATCCTACTAGAAAAAAATACTTCAATGTCTCCCCAAAACCCCATAGTATTTTTTTCATTTGTTTCTCTTAATATTTTCACCAATATTTATTTCAAACTTTTTCCACCATGACTTCTCATTTCATTTTAAGCAAGCTTCTACAGGGTCAGGAAATAATCCAAGTGGATCAAGTAATCACACTTGAGTTCTTGCCCCTTTTATAATATGATCCTTTCCTTACTGGAAAAGGAGAAGACGCCCCCCTTCCTCTGTGCCTTCACCTAGCTCTCACCCTGCCTGAGGGATCTTGCCTCACTGGTTACTCCCTTTCAGACCTCACAACATTTCCTTCCTGTTGGCCCTTCCTGCTGAGCCTACAAAATTTAAGTTACTACTATCACACCAAAATCATAAACAAATACAAAACCTTTACCTCGACCCGTTGCCCATTGACAGAAATAGAGTCTATATGTGCTGCTTTCCTTCTCTCCATTTAAACATCATAGAAGATGCTCCTGCCAAAGACACCAATAGTATTCTTGTTGCAAACATGTTTTTATCTTTCTACTTCTTTGACATGTACACAGCATTAGACACTAACCATTCCTCCTTTAACATTATCTGGTTTACATTACTTTTCTCTTCTCTGTTTCCTCTTAGTCTCCTTTGCAGGTTCTCTTCCTCTCCTAATCACTATAGTTAGTCCTAGAATCTCTTTTCCCATTCCACAGACTCCCTTTTGGTGAACTAATACTCTCCATCAACTTCCAGCTACGCTAAAGACAGGCAAACCCACATCACTAATTTATTACAGGTGAGCCACCAACCTCAGTTCACCTGCCAATAGGACACATCAGGTAGCCAGGCATCTCCAACTCAGTATATTCAAAAATGAATATTCAGAAATGTATTTTTTCAATTGTAAATCCATTCCATTTCCTCCAATGATGATAATGGCACCATATTCACCCAGTCATCCATAACAAACCTGCAAGTCATCCTTGACTCACCTCATCACAATTCTGTATTTCTCATACGATGCCCCTGTCACTGTTCACAGGCAGAATAAAAATTTCAGACACTGTGTTCTTTGTCAAGAGAGTAGGCAACAAGGCCCCCTCAGACCAACTCAGAAGAATCTCTGCAGGAAATTGCAAATCCCCTTCAAATGGAGACTTTAGCCTCATGAATTCACTCTGTTCTCATCTTTCCTTTAAATTCTAAGTATTTCTTTCATGGCCTTTGCCACTAGTGGTTCGTTAATCTGTCTTCTCTATTTCACTAAAGTTCCTTACAAGTGAAATACCTGACTTTTACACTTAATAAATTCACAATAAATACTGAAAATGTATAATCCTCTATCAATTGTTTATGCTTCATTAACCACTAAGCTCATATAGTGAGTTTCTATTTAATTTCACTTATTCTGCTATTCAGTTCTATAATTTCCATTTTTTCATTTTTATAACTTTTATATCTTTGTTTAGGTTTTCAAATTTTTCATGTGTTCCAAACAAATTTGTCATCATTGATGCATTTTCATGATGTTTGCTTTAAAATGCTTTTCAGATAATTCCAACATCTGCTTCAACTTGATGTTGACATCAGCTGATTATCTGTTTGTATTCAAATTGTAGTTTTTCATTGTATTCTTGACATTTTGTTTTCTGGATTAGGAGAGTCTGGGTCTTATGTGAATCTTTTATTTTAGCAAGTAGTCACCCTGTTTAGGTTTAGCATGTGGATCTTGGCCTGTATCTGTGGGCTCTGAGTCCAGCAGTGGTTTAATTTTCAGAGGCCTGGACCTTGGAGGTATTTCTTTGTCTGCTTGGTCTATCTGGTACCACGAGTACTCTCACTGGTCTTCGCTGGTGCTGGTTCAAGAAATTGAGTTTCCCCAGCAAGGTCACTGGATGCTCCTAACTGGTAGAGAACTATAAGGCCATACCAGTGGTCCCTGGTTGTCTCAGGTCTCTGAATGGGCACGAAGAGCCTCTCGTTAAGACAAAGAGCCTTTCTCAGACAAGGCTGCCTGCTCTGACTGAATCTCTCCTGCTGCTCCACTCACCCCAATAGGAATCTCTGCAAAAGGGATAGTCTCAGTCCCACAGAGAAAAAGTACCTCCCCTGGATACTTATTTCAGCTGGGACTCCCTTGTGGGTGGTGTCAACCCCCATGTGCTGTCATGGGGGCTTCTAGTCAATCTGGGGGAGTAGGGAAGAGGGACATACCTGGGCTGCCTCTTTCTGCTAGTTTACTGATCTTAAAATGCTGTATCTAGATGCCATCCTCAATTGGTTGAGAAAGGGTGTTGCAAGATAACCCTTCTTGTGTGCTGTTCCTCAGCTCCTGAGGTCCAAACCAGTTCGCTTTCTTCTTAAAGCCTTTCGGTCATCTTTGTATTGTCCCTTCCATCATTTCACAGTTTATAGTTTTACTTAGCAGTGGATTAAAAAATCAAGCCTAATGCCACCTTCCTCTGGATGAGAAGTTCCACCATTGCCTTAATTAAAAACTTCACAGCTGCCAGGTGCATAAGCCTATAATACCCCCAATTCAGGAGGCCGAAGAGGAGGTTCACAAGTTCAACACCAGCCTCAACAACTTAGCAAGACCCTGTGTTTAAAAAGTTAAAAAAACAGGTTGGGGATGTGGTCCAGTTGTTGAGCACAACTGGGTTTGATCCCTGGTACAAGGAAAAAAACAAAAACAAAAACAAAAAAAAACTTCACTGCTTTCATGTTTTTGAGAATAGATATCAAATATCACTGAGCATTCTGACCCTCTCAATAACATGGGGTCTAGGTTTAGTTAGTGAATGTGATATTCCATTCTCCAGTTCCTGTTGACCATTGATGTCCATTATACCACACAAGATATGATTTAAAATTCAGAGTGTTCAGAAATTCACTGTTCTAAATCAATCAAGGATCTAAATGATATGCATTTGGCCATTGCAGCCATTGAAGAAGACTTCGCATCAACACTAACTGAATTGTACAAACTTAGTAGTTAACTTCTTTTATTCTAGAATGAATAAATTCTATATTTATCTCTAATGCAATTTACTGAGTGTCAAGTTTTTTTTACAGATAGTGGTGGTAACACAGTAAACAACAAAAAAAAAGACTCATCTCTCATTAAACTTCCATTCTATTAAGATATTAAGAGAGAGGCAAGGAGTAAACAGATAAACATATTAAGTGTTAGATACTGAAAAGGGAAATTAGATGAAATAACAGAATATGACTAGGGAATGTGATATTTCATATTCCATATGCAGGAAAGACCTCTTTAAGATGATATCTGGGAGAGTGATCCAAGATGGTGGACTAGAGGTAGGCTGCGTTCCTTGTCGCTCCATAACTCCGGTTTCAAGCAGAAGATATCTGTTTCTTGATTGCTCACTGTCAGGTGCCTATCATCCGCCATTTGCCTGCCTCTCGCCTGTCCATCGCCTGCCTTACACCTATCCATCACCCAACACACCAGGTTCACCTCCTGATCGGCCGACAACAGTCAGCAAACTGATCACTGACCGCCAGTGGAGCACCAGTTGCCTGCTGTTGCCTGGAAGTTCACTGTTACAGTACCTGCAGGTTTGATTACACGTGGCTGCTGCCATTTTGAGATGACAGCCAGGCCCCATAGGATCCCTGGCCGGACTGACTGAACCCTGTCTCCAGGAGCCCTCAGCCCGACCAATCACTCCCTACCTCTGGGGCCCTCACATTGACTCACTGCTCCCTGCCACCAGGACCCCCAGACCAACTGATTGCGCTCTATTACCGGGACCCCAGACCAACTGATTGCAACCAGCCTCCAGGATCCCACAACCACACCAAACACACCTGACCTCCAGGACCCCTGCCTGACCAACTGCATCTCACCTCCAGGATCTTCTGCTGACCACGGCCACACCCTGAGCTGCAGCTCCCCATTTGCCAACACATTTTAAAGCCAGAGTGGCCATCTTGGATAATCCTGGAAGCTGTAGCTCTGATCTTTAGGTGGGGCAAAACCCATCCTGAGGTGCCTGCTGGAGGCTTGAAGTTCATTGTCAGAAAGGGTTTTGGAAACCTATAGGGCCACTATAAGCCTTTAGGGGGAAATCTGCAATACCCAGATCTGAACTGCTAGAGGGGAAGATACATGAACAACATGAAAAAACAAGGGAAGAAAATGATCCAAACAAATCTAGATTCTATAGTAATAGAATCCAATGACAGTATGTTAGAAGAAATGTCAGAAAAGGACTTCAGATTATATGTGATTAAGATGATTCGCGAAGCAAAGGATGAGATAAGAGAGCAAATGCAGGCAATGAATGATAATACCAATAAGCTGAAAGAGCAACTGCAGGAAACAAAAGAACACTTCAACAAAGAGATAGGGATTCTCAAAAAAACAAAACAAAACAAACAAACAAAAAAAAAAACGGAAATCCTTGAAATGAAGGAAACTATAAACCAAATAAAAAACTCAATGGAAAGCATCACCAAAAGACTAGACCACTTGGAAGACAGAACCTCAGACAATGAAGACAAAATATTTAATCTTGAAAATAAAGTTGCCCAAACAGAGAAGATGGTAAGAAATCTGAACAGAATCTCCAAGAACTATGGGACATCATGAAAAGACCAAATTTAAGAATTATTGGGATTGAGGAAGGTACAGAGATACAAACCAAAGGAATGAACAACCTATTCAATGAAATAATATCAGAAAACTTCCCAAACCTGAAGAATGAAATGGAAAATCAAATACAAGAGGCTTACAGAACACCAAAAGCACAAATTCACAACAGATCCACACCAAGGCACATTATAATGAAAATGCCTAACAATCAAAATAAAAATAGGATTTTGAAGGCTGCGAGAGAAAAGCATCAGATTACATATAGTGGGAGACCAATACGGATAGCAGCAGACTTCTCAATCCAGACTCTAAAAGCTAGAAGGGCCTGGAACAACATATTTCAAGCTCTGAAAGAACATGGTTGCCAACCAAGAATCATATAGTCAGCAAAACTAACCTTCAGATTTGAAGATGAAATAAAATCCTTCCATGATAAACAAAAGTTAAAAGAATTTACAAATAGAAAGCCTGTGCTACAGAGTGTTCTCAACAAAATATTCCATGAGGAGGAAATGAAAAACAACAATGGAGGTCAGCAAAGGGAGGAACTACCTTAAAGAAAAACCACTCAAAGGAGAAACCAAGCCAACTAAAAAACCAAACATAAGCCAAATGACTGGGAATACAAATCATATCTCAATAATAACCCTGAACATTAATGGCCAAACTCATTTATCAAAAGACATAGACTGGCAGAATGGATTAAAAAGAAAGACCCAACAATATGCTGCCTGCAAGAGACTCATCTCATAGAAAAAGACATCCACAGGCTAAAGGTGAAAAGATGGGAAAAAACCTACCACACACATGGACTCAGTAAAAAAGCAGGAGTTTACATCCTTATATCAGATAAAGTGGACTTCAAGTCAAAGTTAGTCAGAAGGGATAAAGGAGGACATTTCATACTGCTTAAGGGAACCATAAATCAGGAAGACATAACGATAGTAAATATTTATGCCCCAAACAATGGTGCATCCCTGTACATCAAGCAAATCCTTCTCAATTTCAGGAATCACATAGACCACAACACAATAATTATGGGTGACTTTAATGCACCACTGTCACCACTAGATAGATCTTCCAAACAAAAACCAACCAAAGAAACCATAGAACTCAATAGCACAATCAATAACCTACACTTAATAGACATATATAGAATATTCCATCCATCAACGAGCGGATTTACTTTCTTCTCAGCAGCACATGGAACCTTCTTGAAAATAGACCATATATTATGCCACAAAGCAACCCTTAGGAAATGTTTCTAGTGTTTTGAGCATGAAGGGGTGTTGTATTTTGTCGAACACTTTTTCTGCGTCAATTGAAATAACCATATGATTCTTATCCTTAAGTCTATTGACATGATGGATTACGTTTATTGTTTTATGGATGTTAAACCATCCTTGCATTACAGGGATGAACCCCACTTGATCGTGGTGCACAACACCTGGAGACTAAATAATATGCTATTGAATGAAACATGGATAACAAAAAACATCAGAGAGGAGATAAAAAAAATTCTTAGAGGTCAATGAGAACGACGATATAACATATCAAAATCTCTAGGACACTATGAAAGCGGTACTAAGAGGAAAATTCATTGCATGGAGCGCATTCCAGAAAAGAATGAAAAGTCAACAACTAAATGACCTAACATTACAGCTCAAAGTCCTAGAAAAAGAAGAACAGAAGAACAGCAAAATTAGTAGAAGACAGGAAATAATTAAAATCAGCTGAAATCAATGAAATTGAAACAAAAGAAATGATTCAAAAAATTGACAAAACAAAAAGTTGGTTCTTTGAGAAAGTAAACAAAATAGACAAACCCTTAGCCACACTAACAAAGAGAAGGAGAGAGAAGACTCAAATTACTAAAATTTGTGATGAAAAAGGAAATATCACAACAGAGACCACTGAGATACAGAACATAATGAGAAGCTACTTTGAAAATCTGTATTCCAACAAAATAGAAACTACCGAAGACATTGACAAATTTCTAGAGACATATGCTCCTCCCAAACTGAACCAGGAGGACATACACAATTTAAACAGATCAATATCAAGCAATAAAATAGAAGAAGCCATTAAAAATCTACCATCCAAGAAAAGCCCAGGACCAGATGGATTCTCAGCAGAGTTTTACAAGACCTTCAAAGAAGAACTCATTCCAATACTTCTCAAAGTATTCCAGGAAATAGAAAAGGAGGGTACCCTACCGAACTCATTCTATGAATCTAATATCACCCTCAAACCCAAACCAGGAAAAGACACATCAAGGAAAGAAAATTTTAGGCCAATATCCTTGATGAATATAGATGCAAAGATCCTTAGCAAAATATTTGCAAACCATATCCAAAACCATATTAAGAAAATTGTGCACCACGATCAAGTGGGGTTCATCCCTGGAATGCAAGGATGGTTTAACATTTGTAAATCAATAAACGTAATCCATCATGTCAATAGACTTAAGGATAAGAATCATATGGTTATTTCAATTGACACAGAAAAAGCATTCGACACAATACAACACCCCTTCATGCTCAAAACACTAGAAAAAATTGGGATAGTAGGAACATATCTGAACATTGTAAAGGCTATTTATGCTAAACCCATGGCCAACATCATTCTTAATGGAGGAAAACTGAAACTATTCCCTTTAAAAATGGGAACAAGACAGGGATGTCCTCTTTCACCACTTCTATTCAACATTGTCCTCGAAACTCTAGCCAGAGCAATTACGCAGACCAAAGAAATTAAGGGGATACGAATAGGAAAAGAGGAACTTAAGCTGTCACTATTTACTGATGACATGATTCTATATTTAGAGGATCCAAAAACTTCCTCCAGAAAACTTCTAGACCTCATCAATGAATTCAGCAAAATAGCAGGCTATAAATCAACACACATAAATCTAAAGAATTTTTATATACAAGGGACAAAACAGCTGAAAGGGAAATGAGGAAAACAACTCCATCTGCAATAGCCTCAAAAACAAAATAAAATACTTGGGCATCAATCTAACCAAAGAGGTAAAAGATCTCTACAATGAAAACTACAAAACATTGAAGAAAGAAATTGAGGAAGACCTTAGAAGATGGAAAGATCTCCCATGTTCTTGGATAGGCAGAACTAATATTGTCAAAATGGCCATACTACCTAAAGTGCTATACAGATTCAATGCAATTCCAATTAAAATCCCAATGACGTACCTTACAGAAATAGAGCAAACAATCATGAAATTCATCTGGAAGAATAAGAAACCCAGAATAGCTAAAGCAATCCTTAGCAGGAAGAATGAAACGAGGGGTATCGTAATACCAGAACTTCAACTATACTACAAAGCAATAGTAACAAAAATGGCATGGTATTTGTACCAAAATAGACAGGTAGATCAATGGTACAGAATACAGGACACAGACACAAACCCAAATAAATACAATTTTCTAATACTAGACAAAGGTGCCAAAAATATGCAATGGAGAAAAGATAGCCTCTTCAACAAATGGTGCTGGGAAAACTGGAAATCCATGTGCAACAGAATGAAACTAAACCCCTATCTATCACCCTACACAAAAATCAACTCACAATGGATCAAGGACCTTGAAATCAGACCAGAGACCCTGCATCTTACAGAAGAAAAAGTAGGTCCAAATCTTCACCTTGTTGGCTTAGGATCAGACTTCCTTAACAGGACTCCCATAGCACAAGAAATAAAAGCAAGAATCAATAACTGGGATAGATTCAAACTAAATAGCTTTCTCTCAGCAAAGGAAACTATCAGCAATGCGAAGAAAGAGCCTACAGAGTGGGAGAATATCTTTGCCACTCATACTTCAGATAGAGCACTAATTTCCAGAATATATAAATAACTCAAAAAACTCTACACTAAGAATACAAATAACCCAATCAACAAATGGGCTAAGGATATGAACAGACACTTCAGAGAAGAAGATCTACAAGCAATCAGCAAACATATGAAAAACTGTTCAACATCTCTAGTAATAAGAGAAATGCAAATCAAAACTACACTAAGATTCCATCTCACCCCAATTAGAATGGCAATTATCAAGAATACAAGCAACAATAGGTGTTGGGGAGGATGTGGGGAAAAACGGTACACTCATACATTGCTGGTGGGGCTGCAAATTAGTGCAGCCACTCTGGAAAGCAGTGTGGAGATTCCTCAGAAAGCTTGGAATGGAACCACCATTTGACCCAGCTATCCCACTCCTCAGACCATACCCAAAGGACTTAAAATCAGCATACTACAGAGATGCAGCCACGTCAATGTTCATAGTGGCTCAATTCACAATAGCCAGACTGTGGAACCAACCTAGATGTCCTTCAATTGATGAATGGATAAACAAACTGTGATATATATATATATATATATATATATATATATATATATATATACACAATGGAATATTACTCAGCTATAAAGAATAATTAAATTATGGCATTTGCAGGCAAATGGATGAAATTGGAGAATATCATGCTAAGTGACATAAGCCAATCTCAAAAATCCAAAGGACAAATGATCTCACTGATAAGCGGATGATGACACATAATGGGGGGTGGGAGGGGGGCAAGAATGGAGGAAGGAGGGACTGTATAGAGGGAAAAGAGGGGTGGGAGGGTTGGGGGGAAAGGAAAAAATAACAGAATGAATCAAACATCATTACCCTATGTAAATGTATGATTACGCAAATGGTATGCTGTTACTCCATGTACAAACAGAAACATGTATCCCGTTTGTTTACAATGAAAATAAATTTAAAAAAAAGATGATATCTTTGTGAGATTAGGACAGATATAAGGAAGAGAAAATATTTTCACAGGGAATAAGTTCAAAGTCGTTAGAGAAGGTATAGAGAGGCAAGTGCAGCTGAAACAGAGTACTTTATGAGGAGACTGGTAGAAAGTAATGTTGCAGATAAGCATTACCACCACTGGGTAAAAATTGGCCCTCTTCCTATGACAAAGACCTATGTCTAGATATTTGGATTTTGGGTGTTTCCAGAGGTTCCCAATCATTTCTGTGGATCATATGATACCCTGTAGATTCGGAGTAAATAGTTATAAAGTGGAACCCATTTATTTACATTTTTTATATAATCCATGGATAATTCTAATGCACAGCTTACTTTAATAATTACTCCCTTAGACACAAGCTGTCCAATATAGAAACTAGTAGCCACATATAGCCAGTCCCACCAACAAACTGAATTTTAGCATTTAATTTACTTAATTTAATATTTTAACACATGCTCAGAGTTCAGCTATTTTATTGAACATATCTAGGTATATTTAGAATAATTTTGAATATGTACATTATTCAGCTATAAATTTTATAAAATTTAAATACAGATCAAGCATTTCAGTGCAAATTTAACATCCAAATTGAAATGTGCTATAATCATAGAATACACAAACACAGGCCAAATTTTAAAGATTTAGTATTAAAAAGAAGGAAATGTCTCACTAATAATTTTGTATTGGTGTTGAAGTGATATTTTGGAAATATAGAATTAAATAATGTATATTTATATATTTTAAAGTGTATGTTAAATATATAAATAATAAATTAATTTTAAAATTTTATTTTTATTTGTATTTGGCTACTAAAAAATAATTTAAAGGACAGATGTGGCTGATTTGCATTTCAACTAAAAGGACACTAATTTAGATTAAGAGTTCACCAAGATTTTCATCCATGTTCTGACTTTCCTGAAACCAAATAATGAGGCAGGAAGAGTGGTAGGGAATAACAAAATTAATGGCAGTTCTCCTCAAGTAACTGAGTAATAATGTATATTATACATCAATTTATAACTGAAGTATTTTAAGCACTAAACCTACTATAAACTAACCAATCCACAGACCATTGAAAGAACTAAATTTGTCAATATTTTTCTCATTATTTGTCATTTAGTAAGTAGTACAACTATTTTATTATCATTTTAAACTTGTATGGGGAGGTAACTGGTTTCAAGGGCCATTTCTTAGTTTAGGCTGCTATAACAGACTTCTAGACTGAGTGATTTAAGCAACAAATACTTATTTCTCATGGATGGCAGGGAATTCAAGATCAGTATGCTGAAAGATCCAGCATCTGATGATGGACCAGTGTCTTGGTTTGAGATGATCATTTTCTTGTGTCTTTACATAAAAGAGAGTAAGGGGGGGGGTGGCTAGCTCTCTTCCTCTTTTTATAAGGAAATTAATCCCATCATGGGAGCCCTGAATATCTCCCAAATATCCCATCTCCTGGTAATATTATATTAGGAATTAAATATAAATGTTTTCTCTGATATGCAGATGCTGATCCACAATGGGGGGTGGCTAGGGAAGAATGGAGGAAATTTGGATTGGGCAGAAGGGAGTGAGGGGAGAGGAGGGGGGTTTGGGAGTGAGAAGGATGGTGGAATCAGATGAACATTATTATCACATGTACATGTATGACTGCATGAAGGATATGACTTTGCATCACGTACAGCCAGAGAAATGAGAAGTAGTGCTCCATTTGTGTACAATGAGTTGAAATGCATTCTGCCATTGTGCATAACTAATTAGAACAAATATATATATACATATATATATGCACATATATGAATATTAATGGAACGCACAATTTTAGTTCATAGCAGGCCATGTGTTATGGTTTGGATATAAGGTGTTCCCTAAAAACTCATGTGTAAAACAATGCAAGAATGTTCACTGTTGAAATGATTAGATTATGAGAGCTATAACCTAATTAGTGAATTGATCCATTTGATGAACTCATAATACGAATGGATTATTGAGTGGTAGCTATAGGCAGGCAGGTTGTAGCTAAAGGAAGTAGGTAACTGGGCATCTGCCTTTGGGATTTAAATTTTGTCATTAACAAGTGGGGGCGCACTCTCTTTTCCTCTCTGATTCCTGGTTGCCGTGCACTGAGCAGCTTCCCTCTGCCCCATGATCTTCTTCCTCCATGATCTTCTGCCTCACCTTGGACCCAGAGCTATGGAGTCAGTCAACCATGGACTGAACCTCTGAAATCATGAGTCAAAATAAACTTTTTCTCCTCTTAAATTGTTTTTGTCAGTTATAGTGGTCACAGCAATGCAAAACTGACTAAAGCACCATATGTCTGTTAGTAACTTGTA
Source organism: Sciurus carolinensis (assembly GCF_902686445.1). Lineage (NCBI taxonomy): Eukaryota > Metazoa > Chordata > Mammalia > Rodentia > Sciuridae > Sciurus > Sciurus carolinensis. The sequence continues at coordinate 145,616,426 of NC_062214.1, forward strand.
TAAAACATGCCTCTAATAATCTATACTCTCTGATACCCAGACCCTTGCTGATCTTGAAGAGACTGACCCTCTCAATACTTGCAGATTCTAGGAATATCAAACAACATGCCTAGGAATGTACCACTCTTATGCCAACAAATCCATCCAGAGCTCACCGCCCCCCACCAACAATCTCCTCCGTGTGCTCTTATACACGATCCACTTGCCCTAATCATTCCAGGTCAAAGACAGGCAAGTGAGTATAGCACATATACCCTGGAGCCATCTGAAATTATTCACACTAGCTAATCCTAATCTTGCTTATCCCACTTACCCTGCCTCCTCCTTTTCTTCCTATGAAAACCATAATTAAAGCTCTTGTTCACATTTTCTCCTTACGTCCTCTAACCCTAGTGACTCCCTTATGTGGCCCTGCATGGCATGGTGCATCCCCTCCCCTTGGTAACTGTGAATAACAATCTTTCTTTTCAATGGAAGTCATTGCCTCATCTGTTGGTCTTACTACATCTGAATAATAATAAAACCTATTTTTTAAACCACAGCCTCTGATCAAATTTCTACTGCAATTAGAAATTTTTCCTGGTTGCAAGTGTGGATTGGCATCTTGGTCTAACTGTGCTTTTATTTTATTTTTTTTTGACATGATATAATCCTGCTTTTTGAGTCGTTCACATCAGAAAAGTACATTGCCTTAGATTATATTTGTTCTTATAAACTGTTTTCATTCTAGGTTGTAAGATTTGAGAAAATTGGGGCTATCTCCTACTTGTCTTCTTAATGTCCTTGAATCCTTGATAAATAAATAATCTTGCATATTGCAGGTTCAAATGGATAAGACTCAGTATAAGCTATTTAGCCAAACAAATGATAACTATCATGATGTGCTTGATTTCTTTTAATTGTAATTCCCTCATTTACTGGAAAAAAATACATAAATAACAAGTTGATTCAAGGTTTGACCGTTAATAATTGTTTAAATTAACATTGACTCTAACAACCAAACCATTGCTATGATGAAGATTTTCCTTCAACATCTTCCCGCCTAAGAAACAAACATCTTTATGTGACTAATTTAGCCTCTTTCAGTTATCCAATTAAATTGTGCTATAATGGAAAAATTGAGTTGAAAAACAACACATTACTTAATATCCTAAAATCCTTGGATCCTTAGCTTATAATCACCTACATTTTCTGATACATAGCTAACATATCTCACAACTAAGATTATTAACCCTTTTGAATGTCAAAGACTGTAATCCCGGCTACTCCGGTAGCTTCATCAAAAGTATATCGTTTGAGGCCAGCCTCAACAACTTAATGAGATCCTACCTTGAAATAAAATATGAACAGGACTGGGGATATAGTTCCTTGCCTAGCATGTACAAGATCCTGGGATCAATCACCAGTACCTAAAAACAAAAAGACAAAAACCTGTAATCTTTCACCAAAAGAAAACTAATGCACAAATGCACATAAATATAATATTCAGATAGAATAATTTGTGTGTATTCAAACATGTGGTGTAGCTTACTCATATACTCCATAATTTCTGTTTTAGCTTTTTCCCTATTGTGACCAAAAGACCTGATAAGAATGATTTTAAGAAGGAAAAGTTTATTTTGGGGCTCACAATTTCAGAGGTCTCACTCCAAAGACAGCTGGCTCACTCCTCTGAACTTGAGGTGAGGCAGAACATCATAGTGGAAGGGGAGGAAAGCATTTTAGGACATGACCAGAAAGCAGAGAGAGACTAAGTCAGCTCACAAATATCTACCCCAAAGTTATGCCCCCAATGATCCCCAATGACTTTCTCCAGCCAAACCCTACCAGCCTGCAGTTTACCACTCTATCAATCCCTATCAGGGTATTAATTCACTGATTGCTGAATAATCTCATAACCCAATTATTTCACCTCTAAGCCTTCTTGCATTGTCTCACATACAAGATTTGGGGGATTCCAAATACCTAACCCATAACAGGATTATTGACCCCAAGTCAAAAACCTTATCTTAAAAATAAATCAAGTTTGTTCTTTCTTTCTTCCTTCCTTCCTTTCTTCCTTTCTTTTCCTTCTTTCTTTATTTTTGGTACTGGAGATTGGACCCAGGAGTGCTTCATCACTGTGCCACATCCCTAGTCCTTTTCTATTTGTTATTTTGAGAAAGGGTGTCATTGAGTTGCTTCAGGTCTTGCTAAGTGGCTGGGGCTGGCTTTGAACTCACAATCTTTTTGCCTCAGCCTAACAGGTGTGCACCACCATCCCCAGCTCATTATATTTCTAATAATTAGCACAAAACAATTTGTTTTCTGATTAGATCATAGTACCTAAGTAAGGTAAAATTACTTTAGGTAATTATTAAAGCACCTAAAGAGAATAGACTTCTCAAATTTTTTTCTGTCATAATTTGTCTTGCTGGGAAGGTTAGAAATGCCTGTCTCCTAATATAAGAATTATGAAGTATATGTTGCAATTCTAAGATACCAGCCATAAATGTTATAAATACATACAAAAATATAGGTTTTTCAGTAATAGACACATGAGCCTGCATACACACACACACACACACACACACACACACACACACACTTGATCTAGTAGAATCATCTACTTTTTGAAGCCTTCAGGTACTTCTAAATGGCAAACAAACAGAAAAGTGGGATTAAAAGAATTTGTAACATGGGTTATTTCCCATAAAACATTTGAAAACTGAAATTTGATCCATCAGAGAAACAAATGTAACATGTATATATTTCATACTATACCTATACCTACTTGACTTTCTTTGCCACATGTCATGTATATGTACATTTATATATATACATTTATATATTTATGTATACATTTATGTATATAATTAATACATTAATATATATTATTATGTAATATATTACATTATACATATGTAAATGTGTTTGTATCCCAGTATTCTTAAATTGGGACTCATTATAAAAGTAACACTTGGAAGATTTTTAAGTGGATAAACTAATGATTTTCTTGTTTTAAATTATCTATACTGTAAGTTAACAGGGAATTGCAGACTGCAAATTCAAAATATAACCAAATTTTGAGAGCATAATAGTACCACTCTATCAATTTGAAACAAAAATTAGTACAATATAGATTACACTGGGCCATATTGAAAAGCAATATACTCTACATGGAAATACATAAGACAAATTCTCCTAGAAATGGATGCTAAGGAAAGAATCAAAGACAATAACATTTTAAAGAGAACTTCATTATAGCACTATCTATAATGTTGAATATTTGGGAAGAATCTAGATATCCCTCATTAGGATCAAGCAAATTCTGAGATCTCCATATAGTATAATAATATGAATCAACTAAAAGCAATTGTAGATTAATATTTAATGCCTTTGAGAAATGAACTATTCATAATACAAAATCAGTGTAAAACGGTACTCTTAACATCCAAGCATTTTGTGAGAAAAACAATATGTGAGAAAATTCTCAATTGCTATTTTTTTTAATTTTAATTGTTTTTAAGTTTTTTATTTTCTTGTGTTAGCCTTTCATTGCTGTGATCAAAATACCTGACAAGAACAACTTAGAGGAGGAAAGGTTTCAGGGCATGGTTTCAGAGGTTCAGTTCCTGGTGGGCCCAGTCCATCACTCTGGGCCCAAGTGAGGCAGAGCATCATGGCAGAGGGTATGATAGAGGAAAGCTCCTCAGTTCATGGTAACCAGGAAGCAGAGAGAGATGCAGGCACTGAGGACAAAATACAAACCCCAAAGGCAGGCCCCCTGTGACCTACTTCCTCCAGTCATGCTCCACTTGCTTACAGTTACACTTCGTTTATTTCAATTAGGATGGACCAATTCGAGTACAGCTCTCATCATCTAATCATTTCACCTCTGAACATTCCTTCACTGTCTCACACGAGCTTATGGCAGGATACCTCATATCTAAACTATAGCACTGTATTTCTGTACCAAACTTAGGTTTTCATTGTAAAAGAAAGGAAAAGACAATAAATGGTAGTTTATAAAATGCAATTTCATACAAAGCAATTGTTTTTTTTTTCTAATAAGTCACATTTCTTAAATATAATCAATGTTCCTTTTCAATGGTAACAAATATTTACAATTTAACTATTAAATCCTATTTGTCCAAGCAATGTTTTCATAATGGAAAAAAAAAAATAGTAGTTGACATAAAAATGGGTAAAAAAAGAGAGTCAGAGATGACTGTTTTTATTAATGCTTTTCCAGGGCTGTGCAAAAGAACTGTGCCTAAGAAGCCTTCACGTTCCAGGCAACGTACTACAAGGCCTGGGAAGAACACCGTAAAACAGTCCAGATTAAACATGCTGCAAAACTGCACCCGAACCTTTGCTCGTGGAGTGTATTTCAGAGTCATTGTTTGTCTGCACTAGTATCTTGATAGAAGAAAGAGATAATAGGGAAAGAGATAAGCCATGAGATAACAGAACAGTGACAGTCCTGGGAATGCACCAGCCTCCCCGTGCCCACACAGACTCCTTACAAATTTAAAAGATGGCATGCATTTATAAGTCATTTCCTAGCAAGGTTTGTTCTTTGTGATTTTTGTCTGTTTGTTTATTTGTTTGTTTTTGATGCCATGAAACTCTTCTGTATCCATAAACTAACACGGAGAAAAAAGGAATTCCTAATTCAGAAAAATTAACCCCCTGCGGTGTCATCACCATATTATACATATGCCAATAACTTTAACCTGTAAAGTCAGTCTCCTGGCCTCTCTTTACCAACATCTCTACACATTTCAACTAAAACAAAGATTATCATGCCATTTACAATCCCTGATACCTTAGTATTTTCTTCCCAAGGCTTCAGTTGTCCTATCTGCCACTGGGTTTCATTGATTACAAGCACTAAAAATATTATATATATATATCCGGGTAGAATAATTTCTTGTAAATTTATAGTTAGATAGGTGGAGGACACTTGTTAAGTCTCCATTTGTGAGTCTCCTGGAAATAATGATGTAGGGGAAGCAGCTGTTAACCTCTGTAGAGGGTTTTCCCACTGTCATATCATCACAAACCTCATCTCTATTGAAAAAACAAGGCGATATTAATGCTTAAGTTCACATAATGTCTGAGTGCACTTTGTGCTACTATAACAGAATACCACAGTGTGGGTAATTTGTACTGAACAGGAATTTATTGGCTCACACATTTCTTAAGGCTGAAAGACTGAGAGGCTGGCGTCTAGAGGGAAGAGACTTCTTGCTGCATCATCCCATGATAGAAGGCCAAAGGGAGGGCAAAGGAAAGCAAGACATAGAGCTCACAGCCTCAAGCCCATTTATAACTGGCATTAATCCACTCATGAGAGAGGAGCCCTAATCCTAAACCGCTCCAGTAAGTCCCACCTCCCAACACTGTTGCACTGGGGACTGTTTCCAACACACACTTTCTGGGAGAAACAATCAAGTCATAGCAGAGCATGCATATTTTATTCTGGCTTAAATTTACAATGGGTGAAAGAGCTGTTAGAGAAATGTTGTAATTAATAGCATTGCCACATCTTCTCTTCATAATTAAAGAGATTCATCCCCCACCTTTACTTCCAGTGCTAAAGGATGGAGACCATTAAGGAGTTCGCCCTGATCTGACAGACAGCAGCTGTAACAGCTGTTCCATAATGCCATCATCCTTGATCGGGTGATACTTAGCATTCATCTCTTCCCACCAAGAAGCCATGCAACTGAAAAATCAGCACAAGGGGAGCAAATGCGTTGGCACTTCACCAGCTACCTGCTCCTGTGTCCATTCTTTTCCAGCCTCTCCTCCACCCTGCTACAACCACCATTTCTCTTTATCATACACACCATACACATCCCTCCTCTTTTTAATGTCTCTTTCACTAAGTACTGAACACAATCTAAACTCCTTGACCTTGCATATGATCTGGCCTCTGTTTTACACAGCATTCTCCTTCACTCTAATACCCGCCTTTTATATCAGTATCTCCATAGTTTCCAGAAAGCACAGTTTTTTTCCTATTTCCATGTTATTGCCAAATATTTTCTTTCCAAAGAATGGCATCTCTCCCTTCCCATTTATTGCCCTTTACACACATATTCATGCCTCAGCTAAAACTCTTTTTCCATTGACACCTCTGATTTCTTTAGGAAGTCTTGGGTGTAGTTTTCCTCACAGGTTCCATAACTTAGTACTTGACTCAATTAGCAATTTTCACATTACCTTTTCATCATTTTCATGTCTTCTAACATGCTGAGTCCTTTAAATGTGGTGCTTGGATTAGCAGCATTAGTATCATCTGGAAACCCGTTAGAAATGCAAACTTTCAGAGTCTGATTCCAAATATCCTGGATCAGAAACTCTGGAAGCAGAGTTCAGCAATCTGTGTACTTATAACCCCTCCAGTTGATTTTGTCAATATAATTATTGATGTTATTTTAATTGACAACTTTGTATTTGTGGGGTATGATATGATGTTCTGATATATGTATATGATATAAAATGAATAATTAACAAAATCATTATCTTGCTTTACTTTTCATTTTTTCTGTGATACGACAGAAATTTACTCTGAGCAATTTTGAAATATACATTATTATTAACTATCATCACTTTGCTGTGCAATATACAAACTGTGTTTCTTTGTCTAACTAGAACTTTGTACCCTTTGAGCAACATCTCCATCTGTCCTACCCCACCCCAGCCTCTGGTATCTATCATTCTACTCTTGATTTCCAGGAGTTTGACTTTCAAGATTCTACATATGAATGAGATCATGTGGTGTTTGTTTCTCTGTGCCTGGTATATTTCACTTAGCACAATTCCTTTGGATACACAGTAGTGAGATGGCCAGATCATTTGTTAGTGCTTTGATTTCTGAGAGACATCTATACTCTTTTTCATAATGGCAGTACTAACCTTTTTTGATACCTTATGTGCTTTATTTTTGTTTCTGCTTTTTTGGTTTTTGCTTTAAGTTGCCTAAGTTCTGTATATATTTTACATATTAATCCTTTATCTGATGCATGCTTTGTGAATATTTTCTCTCATTCTATCCACTACATTTTCATATCATTGAATGTTAAGTTCTCTTTACTGTGTCCAAGTGCTTTGGTTTGAACAATCCTATCTGTTTATTTTTGTCTGTATTACCTGTGCTTTTGATGTTATATCCAAAAAAATCACTATCTGGGTATCTGTCAAGGAGCTTTTCCATTTTTTTCTGCTAATTCTTAGTTTCAGGTCTTATATTTCTGTCTCTAATCCATTTTGAATTGATTTTTATATATGCTGTGAAGTAAGAGTCTAATTACATTCTGATGTATGCGCTTATCCAGTTTTACCAACACCATTTATTGAAAAGACTGTCTTTTCCTCACTGTGTGTTCTTGGCATCTTTCTAAAAATAAAATCAATTGGTAGATCTACTTCTGGGCTTTCTATCCTGTTCCATTAGTTTTTGTGCCAATCCCATACTGTTTTGATTACCACAGCTTTATAATATCATTTTTAAATCATGGAGTATAATGTCTCCAGATCTGTTCTTAAGATTGCTTTGGTTGTTGCCTTGTTTGTGTGATTATTCAGTCAGAAGAACAAAAGAATGAAGAAAGCTTTCAAGCGTTATAGGACCCAGTCATGAGAAAATATCCACAAAACAGATGTCTCATAAGGAGAAGAGAGAGAGAAAAGGAGTCAAAAAGAATATTTAAGAAAATAATGTCAAATTTTTACCAACCTGGAGAACCATGCCAACAATCAGGTACAGAAACATCAAAGATCTCCAATAAAAATCAATCCAGAGAGGAATTCACCAAGACACATCATAATCAATCAAAAATCAAAGACAATAAAAGAATTCTGAGAGTGGCAAGAGATAAGAAGTCTACCCCAAAGAAGGAAACCCCCATGAGGCTCTACATAGACATCTCATCAGGAACCCTGCACTCTGGGAAAGAATGGGATGATCTACCGAAAGGGCTGAAGAAAAAAATCTGCCAAACAAGCATACTTTTGTTAAAAAAGTTGTCCTTCAGAAATCAGGGGGAAATAATGACTGCCAGACAAGGCCTGCCTTACAGGAGTTTTTAAAAAGAGTTTTTTTTTTTTTTTTTTTAAGCTAGAATGAAAGGCTACTAATTAATAACAAATCAGAGGAAAGGGCAAAGTTCAGTGGTATAAGTAGTGCATAGTCAGAATACTTTAGCACTGTAATGGTGTCGTGTAAAGCAATTATATCTCTGACATGAAGATTAAAAGACAAAACTATGAAAAACAACTATAATAACAAATTGTTAAAAAAATACAAATTATAAAAATATGTAAATTTTGACATCAAAATCATTAAATATGAGTTGGGAAGAAAAAGTACAATTTTTGTAGGTGATTAAAGTTCAGTTATTTTTTATGATTGATTTTTTTGATTCATTGTACACAAATAGTGTACAACTTTCATTTCACTGGTTGTGTACAAAGTAGAGTCACACCATTTAAGTGTAATCATACAAGTACATAGGATAATGATGTTTGTCTCATTCCATTATCTTTCCTACCCCTGCCCCTCCTTACCCTTCATTTCCCTCTACACAATTTATTCTTTCTCCATTCTTCCCTTACCCCTCCTCCACCCCATTATGTATCATCTACCACTTATCAGAGAAAACATTCAGCCTTTGGTTTTTTGGGATTGGCTCATTTAACTTAGCATGATATTTTCCAACTCCATTCATTTACCTGCAAATCATAATTTTATTCTTTATGACTGAATAATATTCCATTGTGTATACATACCACAGTTTCTTTATCCATTCACCTATTGAAGGGCATCTAGGTTGGTTTCACAATCTAGCTATTGTGAATTGAGCTGCTATAAACATTGATGTGGCTGTGTCACTGTAGCATGCTGATTTTAAGTCCTTTGGGTATAGACCAAGGAGTGGGATAGCTGGGTCAAATGGTGGTTCCATTCCAAGTTTTCTAAGGAATCTCTGCACTGCTTTCCAGAGTGGTTGCACCAATTTGCAACCCCACCAGCAATGAATGAATGTGTCTTTTACCCCACATTCTCACCAACACCTATTGTTGCTTGTATTCTTGATAATTGCCATCCTAATTGGGGTGAGATGAAAGCTTAGGGTGGTTTTCATTTGCATTTCTCTTATTACTAGAGATGATGAACAGTTCTTACAAGTTAAGATGTAAGAACATCTTACAAGCTAAGATGTTATAAGATGTTTTATGAAATCATAGAGCAAACAACTTTGGTAGTTGAAAAAAAGAATGGATATAACATGCCACTTCAGAAAGTCATCAAACCACCTAAGACCTTAAGAGGGGAAGAAACAGAATTTACAAAGTAATCTCCATGGAATTCCAATGCTCACTAAAGTTTTAGGTTCAATGCCTTATCAATAAATCAGTATTATCAATTTAGCTATGCAAAAAAGAAGCTCAATTACCAGTTTCTTGACACACTGGGTATATTTATGTTACACAACATGAAATATATAGGTAGATGACCCAAGGTGTTGCTGTCAAAGAAGTTAAAGACCAAGTCCTATTTGCTTCCTAGTCTACAATTTTTAACATACAGTGCTTCTCTTCACACTCACAAAATGAATATCTGCCAGGCAAGTATTTTCCTTTTATCAGTGAAACTCTGTTCCCAGAAACACACTCACTAGATTTTGCTTAAATCAAGAACTATATAATATAGCTATAACCAGCTACAAATACTCTTAGAAAACCAAGTTTTCTAGCCAGATAATTTATTCACTTTTGCTAAAACAGGGTTTTGATAGTAAGAAGTTAATTTAGGCAAGCACCATGCATATCCGTAAGCTAGAATATTGTATAACAAAAAGAAAACTAAGAGACAGCTCATTCAAGAAACTTCCCAATTTCTTCTTTCCTTATGAGAACTTTAAGTTCACTCCTCAGTCACTAACCTTATTAATTGGGTTAAACAATGGAATTGGCAATGTTTGACCTTCTTTAATTTATGAAAAAGACACTTTTTTAAGATCCTAGCTAGCATACATATTTCGCATTGGAAATATATGCTTAGTTATTATTATGCATATGCACTAAAAAACAAAGCTTTGTTTAGTTATTTATTCAAAGGAGAGAAAAGTGAATCCTAAACTGAATTCCTGAAAAAATATTTTCAGACTCAAAAGGTTGATGTCTACCACTTGAGCTCCTTGAGTAATCAGTCAAGATACAAAATGCTACAACTGTGTCTTTTGGGGGAACTAGGCCAGAAACAGCTATGAAACTGTAAGCCACAGGATTCAGAAGACAACTCAAAACACATGCTGGCTTTTGGTCAGTAAGTTCATTTATCTTCAAAAAGAAAACATCATTATTAAAAGTAGGGGCACTATTCAAAACTTTGCTTATACTAATCAGTATGATTTTGAATAAATGCACTTCCAAAAGCATTTGCCAGGTGAAATGATGATTACTATTTCTTCGAAACTTACAGAAACAATAATCAATAGAACTATTCTGGCACCATTTCCGTACACACAGCTCATTTTACAAAGTAACACCTCAGTTTTTAACAAAGTCAGATTCTCACTATGCATTATGCAGTGATAATAGTCAATTGGTATTTCTTCATCATCTGCGATTCTATATGTAGTCTTTAGCATTAATTACTTGTAAAGTGTATTCTTTATGACTTTCCTCATAGAGATGAAGGAAATAACACTTCACAGAAGCATTTGACTAAAATTTAAAAAGAAATAGAAAATAATCACACTTCTCCAAGGTGGAATGATCACTAACACCATAAAACATTTATTTTAAGAACTGTATATTTTCTTTCCTGCACATCTGTGCTCAGCATTTGGACTAAGAGTACTTTCAGGGCTAGAATTTGGATCAGCTTAAGAAGTCAGTAGTTGAGTAAATGGGTCACTGTAGTGAAATCACTTGGAAAATGTATTAGATTCCAGGATTCCAAAGAACTTTAAGAAGATTTTCTCAGTGTAGATCATTGTGGTCTTTGAACATAAAAAATGGTATTGTGGGTGTTTTTGACCTTGAAAAGGAGGGCTCTAATGTAAATTCTGAAAGGATTCAATGTTAAAAAATAAAAACTAAATAAAATGTGAGTGGACATTTACCTTATCTTAAGGTAAGTGATGAGTTTTTGAGTAAGAAGTAGAAATGAGCATAATCAAAAAGAAAACAAACAATATTTTTAAGTTGTTACCATCAGGATTCCATATGATGAAAGAAAATTCACAGGCAAATAAAGCATTTTAGAAGAAAGAATTGAGCAGATATGATAAAAGACTAGCATATTGAATGTGTCATCTCAAATCAATGCAAATTAATACTATAATAAAGGGAAACATCTCAAGAGGAATAAGTATAAGGTTTTTATTTTTTCAATTATTCTATGTACATCACAACTTTGAAACATTTTAATTTGCAAATTAACAAGGCAAGGGAAAAAATCAGGGAAAAAGTTAACATTTGTGCATGTGGTTTTCAAGTAAAGAATAACACAATAACAACATTTCCAAAATTCCTTCAATGTTGAGTCCCTCTCTTTGTGGCACATTTCATGTGACAAAATATGAGGAAAGTGACTCTCACCATTCTCACACTTAGCTGTGTTTTATTTGAAGATTGTTCTGTTTCTAAAATCAAGTGACTCCTACGAATTTTGGACATTACCAAGCTAATATTGTGTCTAGTAGCCTATATCAGGCATGCTGCTAGATTTTTCTTCTGATTACTACTGTATTCCATGGGTACAAGTATCAATTAATATTCAGTCTATCTAATTTCAAACACATCTTATTAATTCCATATATATATATTGAGCATGCACTTTGTGTTGGGCACAGCATAGTAATGAGGAAGACAGAACTCAACTATTCTCAGTGATTTTCAGTTTACTGGTCAAAGTGAATGATGGGTAAATGTTATAATGAAAAATGTGAGAATAACAAAGTGGGCTACTCCACTTTAGAAGTTTAAAGAATACTTTCTTTTGTGAATGCAAAAACTGAGTTTTGATGGATGGGAAGAATATTAGTCTGCTCATGCTGCTTTTAACAAAATACCATAGACAAGGTAGTTTATAAAACAGAAATTTATTTTCTCACAATTCTAGAAATTGAAAAGTTCAAGATCAAAGTTCTGGTGGGATTCAGATTCTCTTAAGGGCTCACTTTCAAGTCCTGAGGAAGCTGCCTTCTCACTGTCCTCACATGGCCTTTCCTTGGTGTGTATGCATGCAGAGACAGGAGAACCCAGGGAGCTCCTCCCCACTAATCCTATAAGCTTAACCTTAACTACTTCTGAAAGGCCTATATCCAAATACATCTATTTCAGGGCCTTAAGCTTCAATCTATGAATTAGGGATGGGAGGAGCACAGTCCATACCAGGTAGGAACATAGCAAGGTAAAGGGGTGGCTTGAGAAGAAAGGGGTGTATAATAGGTCCATAAAGATAGGGAAGAATAAGGCTCTGGAGAGTTTTATAATCTATGGCAAAGATTTTTAAAGGTATCCTAAAAGCAACAAGAAAATACTGAAAGCAAACTTCTGAAATAACTTCATCATAGAATGAAATGACCGGTCTAACATGAGTCATAAAAGTGACCCTGTATAAGTTATCCATTATATATAATAAACCTCCCCAAAACTTAGTGGTTTAAAACAATATTTGTTGGATCGGAAATCTGAATAGCATTCAACTAAGTTTTCTGACTCAGAGTCTCCCAAGTCTAAAATCAAGATGCCCAGCACCAACAACCATCTCAAAGATCAACCCAAGGAGAATCAACTTCTAAGCTCAGTTCTAAGGATGCCTGTATGCGCTGCTATGCCTAAACTTGGATCAGTCATATCCTAAATTCATATGCTCTTTGGCAGGATTCTGCTCTTCATGAATTGTTTGGACTAAGGGCCTCCATTCTTCACTGGTTATTGGCCGTAGACTTCCTTGGTTACTTGTTGCATGAGCCTTCACATAAAGCAGTTCACAGCATGTTGCTGGCTTCCCAGGGTGAGCAAAAAGAAAACAAAAAAAGTACACAATACAGAGTACTTAGCAAGACATAACTCACAGTCCTTTGTAATCTAATTTCATAAATGGCATACCATACCAGTGATGAATTCCACTGGTTACAAGCAGGTCACTAGTCCAGACCACACTCAAGTGGTTGAGTGTAAGTATTTCATAAGGGCCTGAATACGAGAGGGTGGATATCACCGGGAGCCATGTTGGAGACTTCCTACCAAATTGTTTTCTACTTATTAGCACTTAAAATCATTCTTCAAATGATTGACTCAAAAAACTTATTTGCAAACTCAATATATTTTTCTTCATAAAAATTATGACCTCCAATGAAAAATCCCAATTGCAGAATACTTTTTAAATGAGAATTATTACAATGTTCATGTTATACTTAATCTTCAAATGTGCAATGTATTACATGAAATATCATTCACTGTATTTGAAAAAATGTTTAGAATACTTGGACTTTTGGCTTTCAAATATCTATAAAACATTTAGAACATTTTCCTGTACTACTTCTGTTAGTGTTACTTGCTTTCTTCACCCTGTGCTCCTGGAACTTAGTAATTCACTATTTGTAGAAGCTTTCACACATTGTGAAGTGTTTTAAATCTGCATTTAAGGATGTAGGCTAGATTATCTGAGTTTTAGACTGGCTTCGAGGCAAGCATTTGAAAACCACCCACTTATGTGCTTTCATGCCGAATTTTAATTTTTCACTTCTCTGACCTTCAAAGGCAGCTCTCTTCTCGGTCGCAGCTCCCCTGGTGTTCATTCCACAATCTCTAACAACAGTCCTGTGATCCCTAAATCCAAACTAGAACACATAGAGTTGCTTCCATTTTCTTGACTGAATCTCACTGAAACAGTAGACGTCATACTTCTGTCTGCTCTCCCAGAAGACCAAACTTTAAGCACAATACACTCGTCAATGTATTTCCTCTTTTCCTTGCACCAGAAATTTTCTACCCCTGAATTCAATGACCATTGCAATGTTCAGTCACTATAAACTTTAAATTTATATCAAATTTATATCTCTTCTTTGATCCTTTATGAATTATTTTTCCTGTTTTTTTAAATTTGTTCTAACTAGTTATACATGATAGTAGAATGCATTTTGACACAGTGCTTTATGAACTATTATTTCCATTTTACAAATAGAAGGACTGAGGTCCTTAGAGGTGACATGAATAAACAAGATTTCATGACTAGTAAATAAAATGACAATAACTCATGGCTGGAGTTGTGGCTCGGTGGTAGAGCAGTCATCTAGCACATGTGAGGCACTGGGTTCAATCCTCAGCACCACCTAAAAATAAAATAAAGGTATTGTGCACACCTACAACAACAAAAAATATATTTAAGTTCAATTCTACTCATGCTAAGACCAGGATTCTCTTTCTCACTTCACAGTGAATATTATAAAGGCATTACCTATACAAGGTGTGCTCAATAATGTTTTCAGATTATGACAGTTATAAACTCAAAAGTCAAGGATGAAGCTCAATCTCTTACCATGGACACATAAAGCTTGCCAAAATATGCCTGTGCCCTATCTCTTCAGCCTTACTTCTTGTCATTCCCCCATCCAGCTCTTAAGTTCTAACCACACAAACTTTTCATTCACGTTTCCTGCATTTGCTTCCTCTGCTATCTATCCATGGAGCCCTTTACCCCTTGCTCTCTATCCCACTATCCTTCCATCATCATTCCTTCAAGAACATCTACTGAGTGTTTGTCACTCAGTTAAGAGTTCCTGCCACTCTGATGATTTTTCTGCCTCCCCCTTCCCCACTCTACTTCCTTTTTTATCAACATAGTATCATATATTTACATACACATTTGGAGCACCTATATATTAAATTGTCTTTAAGTGATTATTTGTACTGTACATACTGTAACTTAGAATTAACACAGTGCTTCTGTACATTATTCCAGTTAATTTCTCAGTGGTTGTTTACATCATCTTCATAAATAGAGTTCATCTTTCTATAGAAATTCCCAGCATTAGCATTGAAATAAAATATATTTTCATGAATAATTACTGACCAAATAAAAGATAACTTAAGTAGATAAAAAATAATTACCTAGTGCATTTGAAGAACAAAAATAAAGCCATGCAAAAAGCTAACCTAATCACCAACATTAATATCATCGGGAATCATTACTCACAATACCAAGTAAAGCAAAGGCCGCAATTTTCCACACAGTTCTTTGTAAGTCTAAAGTGGAAGAAATAAATAGATTCAAATGTAAAGAAGAAGGTCTACGTACTTATTTAAATAAAGAAAGCAGGTCTGATTCCCTGTTTGCAAGAACTGACAACAACTTTGGGTATTTATGAGCAGCACTGTATAATGTAAAAACATTAAACTCTAAGCTTTGAAACTTAGATTTGCCCTGCTTTGCCACTAATTAAGTGAAGCAAAATCGAAGAACTCATCTAGCCCTCTAGCTTCAATTTTCTCTTACATAAAACCAGACTATTTCTGAAATTATTTGAAGTACTCCAAGATCTCATACATTTTTACATCTTCATTTTTGATTAACACTATTATGTAAAATCACTTTCACCTGCCACTTAGTGAGGATCGCCTGCAAGGTACAGGATCTATACTGGTCCTGGGGCCTAGTAGCTTAAAAAATATTATTATTCTATTCAACTTTCCAGGAACAGGTCACATTTGAAAATACATTTATTATGTGTAATTGAAAGTTATTTCTTTAGCTTTGGTCCTCAAAAACTAATCTTTGGGAAATTGCACTTGGTAAGAGTAGCATCTATTTTTATCTTTTATATTTCATTTCATGAGAGATTTTCTGAGACAAGCACAGTCACACACCATCATGGTAACTATTTACAAGTATCATAAAGTTGCTAAGTGCATAAAGCCCTAATCCTGTGTCTTTGGGGGAATCAAAGGAATACAATAATTTTTTGCTGTCATAGAACATGTAATCTTCAATTGAACTTCTGTATTCTAATCAACACATTAAAATTATCCAAGTCATAATCCACAAAAGTTGTTAAGAAGGTTAAAATGATCAAAGTCAGATCACATCTTGAGAAAAACACACATATGCATATAATTACCATCTGGCATTATAACTATTTGATTTTTATACTTTGTATTATATTTCTTCCTCATTAGAATATATGCAGTATATACTACACAGATGGCATTTGAAGTCATGGGAGGAGATAAGATTGTCTAGGATTATGTGTATATACAGAAAGAAAGCAGGAAAGAAGAGAGGAGAACAAGAGAAACCATCCGGGAATCTTGAGATTCATGAAATGACCTCAGATAGGGAATATCGTGAAGTTGCCTGAGGAGAGTTCAGAAAGGTAGGGAGAAAAGCAGGAGGGTGTGGTGTCATGGACGCCCTGGAGGGAATATAAAAATAATAAGAATGGTTACCAAGTGTCACGGAGAAGGAGGGACTGAAATATTAAAATAAATTATTTGACTAAAAAGTCATTGGTGCCCCTGAGAAGACCTATCTCAAGAAGACAGGAGAATTGAACTTTGATTTAGAGTAGGCTGAGTATGAATGAAGAGTGAGAAAATGGAGGCAAAGTAGAATAGTCTATGAAGAAGTTTGATGCTAAAAATAGAAAATATGGGATTTAACACGTTAGCAGTATTTGGAAAGAAAAATAGTGATGTTTTAAACTGAATAAAAATTAAAGAAATTAATGAAAAGGTAAAAAACTAAAATAAAGAGGAACTATTCACTGGTATATGGTTGGAAGGGTGACAGAGATTTTCATATAGGTGAGAAGGGACATCTGAATCTAAGTGCATTTAGTGATGGAAATAGGCAAGACAGCTCATAAATGATCTGGGCTCAGGAAAAACAGTGGCTACTTTTGAGACCAAGGGATCCAGTATGGAATTAAGAAGTCTCAGAGAATGATAAATAAAACTTCAGAAAAACTGTGGTGAGTAAGGAGAAGAAAGGAATAGAGATGAATAGAAAGGAGCAGCATAGCACTATAGTGAACATGTAACGTCTCAAGTTTTATAAGATGCTATATATCCAAAAGTATATACACCAATGTGAGAACTGATAATTTATACCAAGTAAAAGTAGATTCCTACAGATAACCAGGCAAGGGTTGTGGATCAGCTTGAAAGGTTGCTTAGGTTATCAGGAGATCAAGGAGAGTTCACATCACAGACAATAAACGGTGGCATCTTCAGAAGGCCTTATTCCTGAGTCTAGGGAGTCATATATAGAGAGATGAGAGCCTTATTCCCATGCTACCTCAAAGGGAGGTGCTAGGATTTAGAACCAACAGAGCCCTGGCTGAGATGAACAGCTTTGACACTTACAGAGTCATGCTTCAGACCTTCTCCAGAAACTACAAGAAACAGAGACCAAAGGAAATCCAAGGGCAATACTAGAAAATAAAGAACCGCTTCTCCAGCAAGCAATCCTGTGATGTTTTCCAGGTGATCAGCTTCAGGAGGTCATTTTAGTAGGCCCAACAATGGTAAACAATCTTTTCTTTTTTTTAATTTTTTTTTTTTTTTTAGTTGTCAATGGAACTTTATTTTACTTATTTATTTTTAAATGGTGCTGAGGATCAAACCCAGTGCCTCACACATGCTAGGCAAATGCTCTACCACTGAGCCACAACCCCAGCCCATAAACAAATAATCTTAGAGTGATTTTTTAAATCATGTACTGGCAAAGATTTGCTTTTCAAGTATACTGAGTTTGATTGATTTTAGCAGAATGGTGGCTTCAAGATGATGCAATAAATGCTACTTTCAGGTTTGCTTATTGAAATGCACACCTGAAAAAAAGAATGTAAGTGTCTAAGCATGTGCCTAAATTAAGAACATAAGTGTCTAAATTATTTGAATTGGCTGTTAGAAGATATATTTTATGTATACAAAATCCCTCTGGAGCCTAGGATACAGTCTCCAAACTATGTGAAAAAGCATCAGTTACCAGAATAAAAGTCTCAGCCACTATAACAAAAGTGGTTATGGAAATGTTCCTGGTCTTTCAGCCACAGGGATCTGCCACGGGAGAGCTACAGCCCAAGGGGCCCACTATCACCCAGGAGAAAGCAAATAAATAATACTGACATCTCAAAACCTCAGACCACCAGGATTATCCATCTCTTCCCCCAGCCCAACCAGACAGATGTCAATCGGGCAATAAAATTGTGTTGTATTGTGTGTTCTGTTAAAAATCTCCCACATCTCCCACAGGTGTGGTGGGTCTCCGACTTTGGAGGTGTTCATAATAGAGTTTGTGTTCCAAGGTCTGCTTTTTCAAATGTGCATCATCTTATTTAATGCCATAACACCCAGAAATGGAACTGAGGGTTTCATACACAGAGTTATGCCTGTTTTTCACTCCTTTGGGAAAAAAAAAAAAAAAAAAAACCCTAAAACACTGGTTTGTCCAGGCCACAATAAAATAACTAGAATGAGGGCACTGGTAATAGTCACCCTGTTTCCTAAATACCCTGGTAGCTAGAAGAGTTCAACTGATCTATAATTATTTGCCACTACATAATTAAGAAAATAGTACAGAACATATTTCAATATTCAGCACATACTATGCATGCAGAACCTGCAACCTAGCGAGACAAAGTTGCCTGAGTTAAAGTTAAGTAGGTCAACACTCATGTTCACACTAGTCTGGCTGACTCCAAGCCTGATATCTTCCCACACAACCTGCCCTGTCAGAGTTCTCAGTAATATTTTGCAAGGCAGGAACAGAGGTAAATTAAAAATTCTAGAATAAGTTACATACCAAGAAAAAAAGAAATGGAATTGGGTAGTTTAGTCAGGGATACTCCAAAAGGTTTAGAAGTTTCTTTTCTAAGAATTCTTGAAGGTAGTATCTTTTATCTTATTTTACTGTCATATTATCTATTTAATTAAAGTTCTACTTGCTTGCTTTAAAAGAGTAAATGAGAGAGAAAGGAAAAGTATAAGCAAAACAGATCAAGTACTGAAACAAAGAGATCCACCCAAGAAAGAGCAAGATGGCAGAAATAGACCTCATATAATAGAGTTTATTGTATAATAAAAAAGGAACATAAGAAACCTATACAGAAAAGGAATAGTCAAAACTTAACAGGGCTATTAAGATAGTAGAATAACTTTTGTAAAGAGGGAGTAAGATAAAAAGGAGTTAGACTCCCACCTTATATAAACCAAATAAATACACAAAATAAGTTTATAAGTTCGGTAAAAGAAAATATAGAAGACTAACTGCTCTTTGGTAGAGAGATCATTTAGGTCACTAAGAAATCACTAAGTAAAATATTAGTAGTTATGACTACATTAAAACTGCACATTAAAAAAGATCAGAGGGTTAAGCTGGGGATATAGCTCAGAGATAAAGTGCAGGTGTGAGGCCCTGAGTTCAGTTCTCAGTCACACACACACAAACACACACACACACACAGAGCAAAAAATATGGGGAATAATAATATATACAAGAAGGTATTAACAATGCTATTTTAAGTTTGTAAATTAAAAAAATAAATGCACAAATAGAAAATAAAACAAGGGGCATGAAATTTTAAAAAGGAAAATGAGGATTGTCAAAGGCATTTGAAAGAATTCATTCTAACTAGAAATGGCAAAAAACTACTTTTAAAACTGCAGTAGCATGTTTTACCTATGGCACAAAGACTCAGAATCATGAATTAAACTGGGTGTTGGTGAGTATAGAATTTCGCTTACAGTTTTTTTCAAAGTTAGTAGGAGTATAAATTAATATTTTAATTGAAAAAATAGAAACATATCAAAGAGCCTTAAAATGATGGTATTCATCATTGACTCATTTTTAGGAATTTTTACTATGAGAAAAATGATAGATGTGCACAGATGTCTCAAAAAGGTAGTTCATCACAGATACATTTATTTTTTCTTTTTTTTTAATTTGTTCTAATTGGTTACACATGACAGTAGAGTGCATTTGGATACCTTGTAACAAATGGCACACAACTTCTCATTCCTCTGGTTGTACATGGTGCCAAGAAGTCACACCAGTAGTATAATCATACATGTATATAGGGTAAGATTGTCTGTCTCCTTCTACTGTCCTTTCCATCCCCAGTGTCCCCCTCCCCCTCTGCACAATCCAAAGTTCCTTAATTCCTCCCTACCCCCATCTCTACTATGGATCAGCATCCACTTATCAGAGAAAATATTCAACCTTTGTTTTTTGAGGATTGGTTTATTCCACTTAGCATGATATTCTTTAGTTCCATCCATTTACCTGCAAATGCCATAATTTCACTCTTCTTTAAGGCTCAGTAATAGTCCACTGTGTACCACATTTTCTTTATCCATTCATCTGTTGAAGGGCATCTAGGTTGGTTCCATAATTTAGCTATTGTGAACTGACAGATACACTTATAATACAAAAATATATACATAAGCAACCTGAATACTCAATAAGAGAGGTACTGTTCTACAAATTTTGGTGTGCTATGGAATTGGTATTTTGTATAGCCATTTAATGTTATTTCGTTTTCTCAAAAATACTAATGTTTTAGAATTGTCTAGATTAGAAATTTCCTACAACTCAGAAGAAATCCTACAAAATGTTTGTAGAAAGTTTTTTTGTTTTGTTTATTGTAGGGGAGGAGGTGTTTTGTATGTAAAAACTCAGAACTAAGCAAAAAGAAGCTTTTCTTGTGCTCAGCCCCATGGTAATATAAGGTATTTGTGATCTAACTAGAAAAGGCAAACCTGGGTATCCTTTAAGAGACTTCACAGGACTTTATGCCTTACTGCGGTGAATTTTTCTCGGCCCCTTTCCTTGGAGGATCAGAAATCCTCCATACACCATCATAGAGGCATCTTTCACACGCAGAAATGTACATGACCTGAACATGAGACTACAATATAAATCAAATTTCAAATTTACAACATGAAATAAATTCCAGAGCAACCAGAATACTTGTAAGTACATGGGTCAGCTCTCAAGCAGACCTGCAAAGGTTGTTGAGTAAGCCTGCAATCTAAAGAGGTAATTGGAGCAATCAAATGTTTAATGGTTTAGGGGACAAAGACCTGATGCCAGCATCTAACCACAGGTATGGTCTTCCCAATAGGACCAAGATATTCTTCTGCAGCTCCCTTCCTTTATCCCCACGTCAGAAATGATTGAAAATGCTAGAGGGGCTTCTAGTCCCCTAGACTAGGGGAACTTCATACAAGGTATGGGCTTAGAGAATGTAGGAAAAAACAAAAAGAGATTTAAAGCAGCCTCCTAAGACCCAGCAGGAAAGAAAAGGATGCCTAGCTGAAGAGGAGAGATAACGGTTACAGCTTGTCATTACTACAGGAAGGGTCTGGTGCACACAGACAGCTGAGCCTGGAGGGCAGATTTAGTCCCATGGTCCGCCGGTCCTTGAGGGAGCCGAGTCCATTTGTATCTGGCAAAATCAGCATTCACACTTGCATTAGCACTCTCACCAGCTGCGGTGAGGCTACAAGGGCAGCATGTGTCCCCTCACTCTCAGCCGTCCTGGAGAGACAGCCAAGGGCTTTGGCACTGGACAGGCTGTCTGAAGTCCTCTCTCTGACTGACTGTGGCCAGCCAAGCAATGGCAGCAGCTGAATCATAGTGAGCACAACCAGGTGCTTATATTTGGCTGCCCAAGTTATCAATTAAACCATGTGATATTGCCAATATTGGACCGTTTAACCTACAAAAATAGCAATTTCACAGGGTTGAAACTGTATGTCAAAGTTGGCCATAAACTCAGATTCTGTATCCCCCACCAAAAATAAAACTGTAATTCCCTTAAAACTATAGTCAAACTCAAATCCAATTTAGATTTAAGCATAGCAAAGGAGGCTAAATACCAGCTGCTCTATGCAAAAGTTGATCAGTCGAGCTCTCATTACAAGCTTGAGTAATTTCAGAAGACTATCTGGTGACCAACGAAAAAAGAAAAATAGGATTTGCTCTCCAGGCACAATCCAGGGAACCTATTCTAGGGACACCCTACCAGAGCAGAGAGGAACATGGGGATAGGCTTCGCACCTACAACTGCCTCCCACTCAGGAGTGTTTGCACAGGTAATACCGAAGTCTGTCTGTAACTCTTCCTACTATACACCTACAGCTAACAAAGCCTTCTGATTGACATAGTCATCTTTTAGCTTTAACTCATAAAAAAATTACAACACAGTCTTCTTAGCCTAGAAAATTGTCCTTTGTTTTGAGACTCTTTGTATATCTCTATTCTTATGTACTGATTTTGTACTTGTACCATGAAGGCAATCTTCCTTCCAGAATCTAGAGAATTCATTAGTGTAATCCCCCTTGACAAGTAATAATAAAAGGAAAATATTGTTTATTTATCTCTTACTCTGTGCCTGGCCCATGCTAGGGGACTGTTGTAAACATTTCCATGCATTAACTCATTCACTCATTTCATCTCCCAACTGGGAGAGGCAGTAAGCAACCCCAGGAAGTCAGCCTGGTTTTAGACGTCTTTAGTCACCACTAGACAGATTTCTTTTCTTTTGGTTCCAGGAATTGAACCCAGGAGCACTTAAACACTGGGCTATGTCCAGCCTATTTCTTTTTTATTCTGACACTGGATCTCGCTAAGTTGTTTAGGACCTTGCTAAGCTGATGATGCTGGCTTGGAACTTGTGATCCTCCTGCCTCAGCCTCCCAAGCTGCTGGGATTACAGGTGTGTGCGCCACTGGCCTGGCCAGATTTCTTAACCACCTTATAAAGTCTGTAAATTTAGTTGTTTTCTATAATAAACATATTTAATTCATGCAAGCAAAAAATTTTAAGGTCTAACCTTGTTTATTATCTGTCTTTCCCTACTCCAAATGAGATTTTATGGGCAGAGACTTTGGTTGTGTTGATCACTGCTCTATCTCTGGTGTCAGGAACTGGCCTGGGAAGCCCTCATTAAACATATGACCATTCCTTTGCCCCTTCCTATTTTCAATTTTAATTCCTTTTAGAGAAAAAAAGCAGAGAGGTAGTCTATACAATAAATTATATAACCAACCTACAACATAAATGTCTCTTGAATACATAGATGACCAAAAAAATCTCTTGATTTCTTCATTTTTCATATACTTACATGGTCTATACTGTCTATCCGAATACCATTTGTTCCAGAGACAGCTATATACATGGAAATGAGTACCTACAAAAGAAACCAAAAAGCACCTAAAAAGTAAGGTCCTGCATCTTAATCCCAACTCAGTGGGGCAAAATTCACAAAGAACAAGCTAGTAAGTAATTGATCAGGATATTGCCAGCCCTCTCCTCCTTTAGATCTTGATGTGGGTTTTGATGCTGCTAGAGAAAAGCTATTTGCCTGGCAGTCAACATCTCACCAGACACCAGAGTTGGAGAAGTACAGCTGCTGTGTCCTACAATCTGCTGGGAGCGGCAGAAGGTCACAGAGGAAGGAAATGTATTAAATAAGAAAAATACACAACAAAATGCTACTCATGTGGTATAACAGATAAAGAGGAAAGACTATTTAAAATACTCCAGTCGGTAAAATCTGGAGAAGAAATTTACATGGCTACCAACATAAAGGCAATGAGGCAAAAGATCCAGTTACATTCTTTTGCAGATAAGGTAACAATTGATTTCAGTGGGGTGAAGTTCCCCACAAAGATTAAAATGGACATGAACTCTCCAGGTCTCAAGTTAGATAACAGAGTCCCCTCACCAGACAAATGAAAGAAACTTCAGAGCATATCTGAAAAGAAATTTGGAAGAATTTAAGAAATGAGTAACACCAAAAGGGTTGATTTGAAGGTTATAAATTGCAAGGGCAGGGGAAGGGGCTGTCTTTCATTTCAAGAACCTTCAAGCTAAGAATTTCTTAAATGATACAGACCTGTCATTTCATTCACTGACATTACCAGTTAGAGTAAATAAGTTAAATGTCTTATGTAGCTAATACCACATAGTTAGGAAAATCAGCACTCATAGAGCTTCCTCTCCTGTTCTGGTGACTTTGCATAAAAAATAAAATAAACTTACAGAAAACTGGAAGAGTCCTGTTTCTGATTGCTCTCATCTAGAAAGCTTCAGTTAACCAACAAGGTTCAACAAACTATAACCTGCTGGCCAAATAAAATGTGTTGTCACCTGGCTTTTATAAATAAAATTTTATCAAAATACAGCTATGCCCATTTGTTTACATATTATCGATGCTGTTTTCCCCCTGCAAGGGCAGAGTAGACTAGCCAGTCTATATAGTGTAAAACTAAAAATATCTACTACCTGGCCACTTACAGAAAATGTTTGCTGACCTCCTATATACAAGGAGAAAGGGATTTGTTAAGGCCCTCATAAAGAGTTGCCATTACATACTTGAAGCAATTTATTTCTAATATTTGTGTCACCTTTTGATAACACGATATTTTGAAGGATTTTTTTTTTTTAATTTTCCAGAACCAGCATTGCTCATCTATGCTAAACAGTGGCTAATGATTTGGAAGAGTCACTCCACCTACTAATCACTGGAGAAAATCTAGCTCATCTTAGAATAAAGACCCATAAAGCACAGTGATCACATCACTCTGTTTAGTATTCCATCAAACTGTTGAATTTTATAGGACTCTCATAAAACTTTAATGTTCTTCCAGTGCTGTAATCAGATGAACAAAGCCATATATTAACACAAAACACTTATGATTATGTGACACATTAAGATTTTAAAAACATATGTTCAATCTATAATCTGAAAGCAACAGGATGTTGTATAGTTGATGGCTGTAGTTAAGTCAGTCGTAAACCACATTATTCTTTTTAAATCTGAATAAAATTTCAGGGACAAAAATGTTTTATGCTCAGCCATTAATGTGAACAGGCAGTATGAGTCAACTATAATGCTTTAAACAAATCACAGCTGCGAACTCTTTATTAAGTAATTTATTTCATGCCATGTTTATCTCTGTTACTCTTTGAGACATTTTTACCTCATGAAATGGTATTTCATTTTCTTTTATCTGAGTGAAAATATATACTAATTTACAGTTTCATGGTTTTTCATTTCTGTTATGAAAGAAAAAAAGACTTTTTCATCATTCCAGATTGTTCGATGTAAATAAAACACTTAGAAATATGAAAAGATTCACATTTTTTGCAATAAGGAAAATGTCACTTTCAAATAGTTTCTTCAAATAACACTGAAGAAACAAAGAGATTACTGTCTCTCATTTAACACCGAGTGTAACAGCAAAAGCAGGACCTTGTCTCTGCACCTATGAAGCACAAGCAGATTTTTTAAATCAAATAATTTATTAAAGCAACATTCTGCAAATGGTCTTATATAGTTTTACTTTACACTGGTTCACCAGAGAACAAGAATTGACTTATATAAGCAAGAAGGATGTATTCTATATCTATTTTAACAAAACTTGGATGGGTGCTTTAGCTGACAAAGTTAAAAGACTACAAACGTTTTATCAACAAAGGCAGAATGCTCTGAGTAAGATGTTACACATTCTTCTATAAAGCACAAATTATTTCAACTATAACATGTTGGTAAAAAGGAAAATATTTACTATAAACTGATGAAAATTCTTAATCCCATCATAAATGAAAGAATAGTTTTGACTGACTGGATCCAGATTCTTGTCGTCCTTTTATGATATTTCTTCTTTTGAGCATCCTACATAGGTCTTCTCCTTCCATATTTTTTAGAGAAAACTTTTTGGCTCAATTTCCACGTTATTTAGGTTATTGAGGTCTCCAGATTTATCCTCAGTTTTTATTACTGGCTCCATTTTTATTCTGTGAATGTTTCCTGCCACTAGGGGTGAGAAAATTTCCTCCTCATTGAGATCTTGTTCTTTCCTTGACTTCTTCTACTAGATCATCATATTGATACATTGTACAATTTGATTAAGCATTTCTGAACTGCCAAAACTGTGGGAGGAGAGACTGCTGCTTAACCATCTCAGACTCAAGAATTTAAGGGCTCATCTATACCTCAACATTTCATACTTGATAAACTAAAGAATAAAACTGTACCACTTTAGTAGAGATTTTTTAAATTAAACATTCTCTGGTATGTATTAAACTTTGAATAAACCAAATAAATCTTAATCCCTGGAAAACAGAACTTTGAAAGGAACTAGAAATATCCTGTCTTAAAGAAAAATATTCTTCTAAAACAGAAGTGCATTTCTCTAGTGTTCCTTCTAAACAATACATTTCCAGTTTCTATTGAAGTTAGTCTAGTCGTGCTATTATTTCATCTTGAATATCTTCCTAAATTAATCAGCTCATTATAATTTCTCAATTTTTCAATTGTGATATATTAAAGCTAATACCCATAGTCTTAAGGAGTCCAACTGAATTAGATGAGAAGAGTTTAATGAAGAAACTGTAGTGGGTTGACTGTCCTCCTAAACATTTTCACCTAGAACTTCAGAATGTGACCTTTTTGGGAATAAAATCTTTGCAAATGTGATCAAAGTAAGGCTCTCAAAATGAGATCATCTGGAGTAAGGGTTGGTTCTAAATTCAATGAACCAATTTCCTTAAAAGACAGAAAGGGAAAAGATACATCCAGAAGGGAAGGCCACATCAAGATGAAGGATGTAAAACAAGCATACTACAGTGATGCAACCAATCCATGTTTATAGCAGCTCAACTCAACAATAGCTAAACTATGGAACCAGCCTTGGTGTCCTTCAACAGATAAATGCACAAAGAAAATGTGGTATATATACACAATGGAATGTTACTCGGCCTTAAAGAATGAAATTACGGCTAGAGCTGGAGAATATCACGCAAAGCGAAATAAGCCAATCCCCCAAAACCAAAGACTGAATGTTTTCTCTGATATGCAGATGCTAATTCGCAATGGGGAGGGGTGGTTAGGGAATAAAATTACTTTAGATTAGGAAGAGGGGTGTGAAGGGAGAGGAGGGATATGGGGGTAGAAAGGACATAATTACCCTATGTGCATACATGATTATATGACCGGTGTGATTCTACTTCATGTACAATCAGAAGAAAGATAAATTTTACTCCATTTATGTATGATGTGTCAAAGTGCATTCTACTGTCATGTATAACTCATTAGAGCAAATTTTAAAAATAAAGAAAGATACGTGTACAAAACAAGGAACAACAAGGACTCTGACAGCCACCAAAATCTGAGAGGCAGAGAACAGATTCTTCCTCCTATTCTCCAGGAGAAAGCTATCCTGCTAACACTGAGTTTATACTTCAGGTCTCCAAAATGGAGAGGATTTCTGCTGTTTGAAAAGACCATGATTGTAGTAATTTGTTAAGCCTGCCCAAAGAAACTAGTACAGATGTAAATAATAAGAGTGTAGCAAGAGGTAAGAAAAACTATCAAGGGATGGAGATGCACCCTGTTTATCAGAAGATGGGAGGAGACTGTTTCCATGCCTAGATATGAACAGAGTGAAAGAGAAGTTAAGGTAACCCACAGAAAAGCTACAGCTACAGGAAAGGGCCACCTGGCAGGAGCTGTGGCCTTAAACAAAGGAAAGCAGTCAGTGACAACCCACCACACAGCAGGGAGTGAACAGGAGAAATAGCCCTGACCTCTCTTCTGCCCTCTGATCTCCTGCCAACAACTCCCACTAATCAAATCCAGAGAGTAAGAGGGCAAGGGGAAATTTGTCCCCACAAGCACAGAGCAGGGAGAACAAGGGAGAAGAGAAGATTTGGAGGAGCTAATGAAAATATCTAATGCCATATGATATGAACAATACCTTAGAATTATCTTTGCAGCAAATATTTATATCCAACATTTAATTCTAAGTATGAACATGAACAGAATAGCTTTTTAAATTGCCAAATGTCTTAATTTGTGAGAAATAAAACTGCCTCTATTCATTTCTGTCAGGGCCCATGGACTGCCAAGGACTTCAGAACTATATAGAAGACATCTGTGTTATAAAACAGAAGAAACAATGTTTTCTCTATAAGCTAAAAACATGCATTTTTCACAAATCATAGATTTTTGGTTTTCAGATATAAAACAGATATTACTATGAAAAAACTGAGTTTTAGGTAAGTGTTTGCCATGTCAAATAAGTGTTTAGTGCTGTTAAAAGTCTGAATAGCTGCCCATCTTCAAATTGCTTTGGCAGCTTGACCTTTTTAACTACACGGAAAATCCTTACTCTCACTAGAAATTTTTTTGTAAAATTGATGACTAAAATCTCCTCTTTTATAATTATTGCATTTATAATTATCAATTGACTTGTGTTGCTGATAAATTGTTTATAACTTTTAAATGTCCAACAGAGTAATTGTGTCCTTTGGTTCAAGTCAGGACAGAATTTATAGTCCTCACCTTGTCACATTGGTAGTTGGGATTGCAGATCAACCTTTAAAATGTCAATCAGAATGACACTAACTAATCTATTATGAAACTTAATTTTATTTTTTGACCAATACACCACTGTTTCTACAATCATCTTATACGACAACTTAAAACAACAAAAGTATAAACTAGGTATCCTATCAGTGTTGTTCCCAGTATCTCACACTTCTAAGTGTGAAAACTTCCCCAACAGCACAGAGAAGTTAGAGGATCCAAACAATGTGACTGGTAAACAAGTGGGAGAGAACTATAGATTTTTTTCCAGAGATAGATTCTCAGCTGCAGATCTCTGATAATGTAGGCTCAGGTGGAGAAAGAGAATATTTTATGTAGGGAGCTGTGTCAGACACACTCAAGAACCAATATCTCTAGACCACTATCAAGAAGGAAGAACTCAAAAGAGAAAAAGAATGAAGATCAATGATTCCAGCAGAGAACATATTGCAGAGACTGACATCCTGCCAGACTGTATCTTGAACAACCTATTCCAAAAAGAAAGAAAAGGTTTTCAAGACAGCAAGAAAAGAAGACACAATAGTAAGCACCTGTCCTTCTGGCTCATTTATCTTAGCTGAAAGGTATTTCAGATTTTTTTTCATCTATTTGAAGGTCTTAAAGTGAGAAAAAGAAATGTACTTAACTCTGGAAATAATTAATTAACATATAAAAATTAGGCTTCTCTGAGACTTAGCAAGGAATAAATATTCATGAATATATTTCTGAGAGTGATGTAGAATAAATGATAATGGAAGCAGAAGGGAACCCTGTATTTATAGGTATTGTGTTCCAGCTAGATATCCCTCCAGATCTGTAAGAATTGGGAACTTGTTTTGATTCTTAGCGCATAACCTATATGATGGCTATAAAGATAAGATGCCACAAGTCAAAATTATGGACAAAAATGATTATTTTCTCAATAGCAAATCAGAACAGAAGTTGAGCAACAGGAACGAATTCAATAAGAGAACATTTCATAGGCTACTGTTTCTGTTTTTCAGAGGAAATCTGACGATGTACCCAAAGCCCATGAATCAATACTATGTACAGTAAGGCAAAATAGCGAGAAAATGGTGTCAAGAGAAAGCAATCCAGGAGACCACAATGAATACAAAGGATTTAGGATTCAACAGAAACACCCCAAACAGATATTTGGCAGAACTAGCCAACTTTAAATATGCTGCATTTCCAAGTTAGAGTGTACTCAGGCAGAAAGACAATTACAAGTCAGAAAGCTCAGGAAAGAGCCAAGACCTATTCTGGTCTGCAGGATTAGAAAACAGACGTAAGGCACTATTCCATGTCCATGGTAATCAGACGGCTTTTTTCTGTTTTCCTCAATTCTGAGAAACAATTGAACTAATCTCCAATTTGTTAGATACCAACTAGACTTTCTAACTGATTCTCTTCTGGCTATTTTTAAACCACTTTCATTGCAGTATCATTTCAGTGCAAATACTCAAAATTTTAACAAATACATAGATCACAAGCCTAATTTTATCATAGTTTGAAAGATACAGCTTAAACTTGAATTGATAAAATCTGTAAACATTGCTTTAATAAGCTTGGCAAACTTTAAAAGCAAATTAATGTGACTATGCCAGTCACTCAACTGACTTTCCTAATTGTTCTGTTCCAGAAGTTTTGTCCAGGTTATTCTTGTTTAATTAAGAAATCATATTTATTGATCAAGTCCTTCAAATAAACATGGATTTTCTGAGTGCCAAACAAGTAATTATTTCAGTTCCCAGTGTCCTGCTGCATTAGTTTTAAGAAATAGTATAAATCTATTTTGTTTTTGTAATTCATATTGCTTTTCATTTTAAAAATAAGAAGTTAAAAATAATCCAATTTTATTTTATTTAAATACATTTTATGCAATTTTATAATGAGTTTTCTTATTTTAGGATTTAATTCTGCACTTTTCATATCAGAATAAGTAGCCTTTCCACTGACTTTGATAGCATAAAAATTAGCAAAAGATTCAAATTTGTGGTACAAACCAAAATTTATCATAAACTTGGATTAGGAGTACTACATTTTTTTTACCACCTCCAAAAGCTTCTGGTTTTACTTGAACTAGCAATAAACCAGGCAGTTATTATTTGAAAACAGTAAGATAAGTTATGGATATATAATGTAATACCTAAAGCAAACACTGGAAGATCAAGACAGAGATACATTCCAAAACATTACAGATAAATCAAAATGAATTTCTAAAAAATATTCAAGACAGGAAAAAGAAAACAGAGTACCAAAATCAAAGGGAATAAATAGAAAGTAAAAAAATAAATAAAATGGTAGGTTTAAACCCTAACATATCAATAGAAAAATTTGATGTCAGTTGTTTAAATAAATATGCCAATTAAAAGACAAAGATTGGCAGAGAGGTTAAAAAAAAAATATGGTCCAATGATGTACTGTCTACGAAAGATTCACTTTGAATGTAATGATACTGAAGCAGACCAGGTACCCATCCAAAAGACTCTTGCCATAATTAAGCTTCTCCTCTTGTCAAATCAGCACAATGTCTGCAGAGGTTATTGTGGCTGGTAGTTTCCTTTTTTTTGTAAATGCCAGGTTTGCATACAAAATGTATGACAGACTTACAGTCTGTAAGCTTGTCGTACAGAAGATATCATTTTTGTGAATAGAAAGCACTTGTCACATGAACCTCCAAGACCACCTCCCACCCCTGCCCAACCCCAGGTGTAAAGTGCAAAGAATTTCCAAAATCATTGTTCAGAGGGAGAACTTTTAGACGAGAGCCACCTCTGAACCCTGCAGTCAACAAACTTGCTTCCTGAAAATTCCTCAGGTGTCCAGCCTCTTCTGTCCTACTTCATTTGGTGACCATGAAAGGACAGTGGAGGCAAAGATGGCTTTTCTGCCGCTCTTATCTCATGGTCTGCTTTCCCCGGGATGTCGGAGAACAACACTTCTCCTTGGTGGACTGACCACAGGCTACTCTGGCTGACTTGCCAGACTCCCCAGAGCTGCCACCCCCAAGCAAAGAATCTTCAGATGCCAGTGCTCAGGCTCACTAGGGGTGGCTGCTCATGAGAATCAGAGGTAGAATGAAAACTTCTGGATGCTTTCACTCCACCCTCTAAGATTCTGACTCAGTAGATGGAATGCAGCTTAGGCCTCAGCACGACTTAGTTTCCTAGAGAGTGCTATGTCCAGCCAGGAAAGGGTATCTCTAGGCTGAGTATTAACCCACTATTTCTACTTACTCCTTCAAAACTAGGGAAAGTGCAGGTCAATCTTCAAGCTTGATAAATGCTCTGCTGTTTCCAGGAGGTTTTGTTTCAATCTATGGTGCTATGGCTTAGATATGAGGTGCCCCCCAAAAGCTCAGGTGTGACAAAAGACAAGAAAGTTTGGAGGTGAAACAATTATAAGAGTCTCATCCCAATCAAAGAATTGATCCCCTGAGAGGGATCAACTAGATAACATGGCAGGGAGGGTGTGGCTAGAGGTGGGTACCTGGGGGCATGCATTTGGAGTTTATATTTTGTCCTTGTTGATCAGAGCTTTCTCTCTGCTTTCTGATCATCATGTGAGCCAATTCCCTCAGCCACACTCATCCACCATGATGTTTTGCCTCACCTCAAGCCCTGGGAAAGGGAGCCATCTCTCTATGAACTAAGACCCCTGAAATGGTAAGCCCCCAAATAAACTTTCCTTCTCTAATTATTCTCATCAAGTCTTTTAGTCACAGCAGTAAAAATGTTGATTAAAACATAGGGTATAATTGAAACCTGTCTTGAAAATCAGGATCGAGGCCCATTTCCCTGGTGTTGAACATTGAACACCAGAGAAATGCTGAGGCAAAAGCAAAAGCTCTTTTACTCAAAGGAGAGAAGAGAGAAAAAGAGAGAGAGACCTGCAGAGAGGAGGGGTTACAGAGCTGGTGCCCGTGGGAGTGGGGGTGTCTTTCCTAGATTTCAGGTTTCCTTTCTTTTCCTGTCCCCTCTTCCTCTTATCTTGCCTACATGACCAAAGTCGAGAAAGGAGCTGTTCAGGGGTACTTCTTCCTGTTCTCCATATCTGCCTAGAAAGACAGAAAGGGAGTTGCCCAGGCGGCATTCATTAACAATTCCTTGCTGGGAGGAACAATTCCCTGGAGGCAGGTGACCTGGCAACAAGTTGGAGGACAGGAAAGTACTCTGGAGGTATTAACATATTTTTTTTCCCTTTCAATCAGCCCCCATCTCCCTGACCCAACTGTTCATTATCTCATTATCTACACTGACAGTCCTTTTGCCCTAGTCTCAATCCCCCTCTGATTAAGGCCTCCTCAAAAAAAAAAAAAAAAAAAAAAAAGCCTTTTTTAAATCTTTGAAACATCATTTTTATTTTCATTATACCATTTGTGAAAAAAAATAAAATAAGAATAAATTTCTCCCAAATCATGGGAGAAAGGACAAGGAGCAGGACAGGGGGAAGTGTCCCAGGGAAAAGCCTCTATGATGTGTCTTCTTCACAGGTGGGGGCAGAGGAGACTCCTGGTGAATCCAGATGCCTCCTGCCTGGAATCCATGCAGAGAAGCCCAAGCCAGTCAGCATACCTAAGATCTTCGTTGGTTCTGTTGGTCTTGGTTCTGCATTTCCACTGGAGTCACTCTGTTCCTGAACACTGACCGACCAAAGCCTGGTATGAAACAGTTATTGAAGGCAGGTGCCCACAGTCCTCCTCATCCTCTTCTGACCCAATTCCATGGTGGGATTGTGCTGTGGATGTAGCTCGAGCTTGCTTGCAGGATTTACAGGCAGAAGCACATCCCCCTAGGATGAGCTGCCATCTTCTGCAACCCCTCTACCGAGGCTCCTGGAGGGGTCAGGCACGCTGGGCTCATGGTGGTGCTGGGAGCCTAGGCTGGGAGGGGGTGTGTCCGCATGGAAGAAGCAGGGACAAATGGCAGACACACTGGCACTGCCACCAGCCTTCTGATAGAGATGCTGGGCCTTCTCAGGTTGCTGCTGCTCACGGCAAGGGAAGGGCAGGCTCACTGGAACACTTCTTGGAGCAGACCTTGGAGAATCCGCAGGGCCTGGGTGAGGCCCAGCCACCCAACACTGCACGGTCTTCACCTGGCATGTGCAGCCGACCCCTTGTGTTCTCTGGTACTTGAGCAGGAGGTATGCAGTCATGGTGTCGTCATATTTCTTTTTTTTTTTTAATTTATAAACAAATGGGGTACAACTTGTTTCTCTGTTTGTACATGGAGTAACAGCATACCATTTGTGTAATCTTACATTTACATAGGGTAATGGTATTTGATTCATTCTGTTATTTTTTCCTTCCCGCCCAACCCTCCCACCCCTCTTTCCCTCCCACCCCCCATTATGTATCATCATCCCCTTATCAGGGAGATCATTCACCCTTTGGTTTTTTGGGATTGGCTTATCTCACTTAGCATGATATTCTCCAATTTCATCCATTTGCCTGCAAATGCCATAATTTTATTATTCTTTATGGCTGTATATTCTTTATTCCATTGTATATATATATACCACAGTTTCTTTATCCATTCATCAACTGAAGGGCATCTAGGTTGGTTCCACAATCTGGCTATGGTGAATTGAGCAGCTATGAACATTGATGTGGCTGTATCTCTGTAGTATGCTGATTTTAAGTCCTTTGGGTATAGGCCAAGGAGTGGGATAGCTGGGTCAAATGGTGGTTCCATTCCAAGCTTTCTGAGGAATCTCCACACTGCTTTCCAGAGTGGCTGCACTAATTTGCAACCCCACCAGCAATGTATGAGTGTTCCTTTTTCACCACATCCTCTCCAACACCTATTGTTGCTTGTATTCTTGATAATTGCCATTCTAATTGGGGTGAGATGGAATCTTAGGGTAGTTTTGATTTGCATTTCTCTCATTACTACACTTCACAGAAGAAGATCTACAAGCATATTTCTTATTTGACAGGGACACCCAGGTGCTACGGGGTGGTAGTAGAACTTGGTTGTTATAACAGCAGGATCCAGGAGGTTGGGGAGCGCCTCACCAGAAGGTCTGGGCGAAGCTTCCTCCTTTGACTCAGTCATGGGTGCCCCATTATCTGTTCTAGGGTGGGCCTCTAAGTGGGGTCTACCCTCAGAATCTCATTGATGAGGCTCTGAGCTCCCTCAGAAACATGGAGGAATGTCATATGTTCCCTCCATAATCAGCTTCCTCACCTCCTTAGCCATGTTTGCCATAATGGGTGGCTCCCTGGTGAGCAAGTAGAGAACTGCACCCAGGCTCTAGATATCCACTAGGGGGCCCTCATATTCCTCCCACCAGACAACTTCAGGGGTGAAGTATAGGAAAGTGCCCCAGAACCTGCTCAGCTTCTGCCCAGCTGTAATCTGGTGCTCAGGCCAAAACTGGTGAGTTTCACATTACCGCTGGCATCGAGCATGACCTTCTCGGGCTTGAGGTCCTGGTGTTCCATACCCTTCTCATGGCAGTACTGCACAGCTCCCACAATCTATATGAACAGTCCGCGGGCATCCTCCTCAGGCATGCCACCAGGTTCTGAGATGAAGTTCCATAGATGTCCCCCACCTGCATGCTCCATGATAACGTACATATATTTGATGGTCTCAACAATCTGGAAGAACTGGATCATGTCAGGGTGGCCGTCACATGGGGTTCAGATAGGACAGGGAGGTTCCAGCCTACTTTTGCCATGGCCTTCACTGCAACCTCTGTCCCCACGAAGGGATGGCAGGCGAGTATCACCTTGGAGAAGCACCTTCCCCAATATCCTGCAGAAGTTCATGATGGTCTGTGAAGGCGGACTCATAGGAGCCCGGCCCCACAGCACTGCACTGCTCTGACTACTGTCACTACTTATCCCAAAATGGAACACCATCTTAGGATGCTAGCTAATAAAAATAATAACAATAATAATAAGAAACAATAAACCAAAACAAATAACCAACATAAAAAAAACAAAAAACAAATGTTAAAAAAAATCAAAGAACCAATATCTAAAGACCACACCCACTAGCCACCAGCCACCACCAAACACGCTATCTGGGAGTCCGACAGGTCACCACCAGGAGCTTCCTATACTTATGGGCAAAAACCAAGCTGCAGCCACTCTCTGATATACCTGCTGTTTGAAGTTCCCTCATTCTTTGACAAGGGCCAGGCTGAA
Source organism: Sciurus carolinensis (assembly GCF_902686445.1). Lineage (NCBI taxonomy): Eukaryota > Metazoa > Chordata > Mammalia > Rodentia > Sciuridae > Sciurus > Sciurus carolinensis. The sequence continues at coordinate 145,651,976 of NC_062214.1, forward strand.
CCAAGCCCACCCTTTTCTCCTTATAAGAGCACAAACCTAGCTAAACCAGGCTCCACCTTTATCTCCTTATAAAGACAAAAACCACACTGAACCAAGGGTCCTGCCCTGATCTCCTCCTAAGGACACAAACCACACTAAACCAAGGGCCATGATAAACACCAAAGTCCCACACATGTCAAAACTTCTCTGCCATAAGCACTTCTCTTAGTTTATGAACTATCTTAAATGAGAAGAGAGATGAATCTCATTTAATTTTAGGTGCCCACTGCCTAGTATAGAACTTAACCCCTTGGAATTTTTCACTTAATGTTGGTTAATTGTGTTTTTTCTTTGGCCGACTGGGTGGGTGGGTGGGTGCATGGACAAATAGACAGATGGACAGATAAACAGGTAGGTGGAGGCATGGATGGATGGACAGAAGGATGGATAATTAGATGTATGGTTGTGATAGCAATCTTGAAAATCAGGATTGGGTCCTCGTTCCCCCAGTGTTGAAGATTAAATACCGCAAAAATGCTGAGGCAAGTGTAAAAAGTAAATTGTATTTAAGAGACAGAAGAGAGAGAGGAAGGGAAGGAGGGAGAAGAAGAGAGAGAGAGAGAGAAGGGGGGAGGGCGAAAGAGGCTCCTCTGGAGAGTAGGGGACCCAGAGCTGGTGTCCATGGGAGTGGGGTGTCTTTCCCCTTTATAGATTTAGGGGTTCCTTTCTTCTCATGCCTACATGACCAAAAGGCAGGAAAAGAGTGATCCAGTTGGTGACTGCTTGTGTTGGAAAGTGCGATCCTTCCCCTCCCGCCGGGGTGTTAGTAACTGGTTGATGGGAAGTGCTGTCTACTTACATCCTTTTCTTTGATAATCAGCTGTCTTTTGCCACCGTCTCGGTTGGCAGGCTGGAGAGATGGATGAATATGATGTACCATGTCTTGAGCGGTGCCTGATATCCATATAATAAATTGTAACTGTATATTTCTGTTATCTTACAATACAGAAATACCTTAGTTTCATATGCCGAGACATTTGTCTAAAAAATTTTCACTGATTTATTTTAATACTGTATATGGAATACTGTTTTCCTCATGTTAGAAAAAATATACGCATTGTTTCACATGTGTTTTGTTTGTGCAGAGAACCAAACTATCTCTGCACTCTGCATAAAACTTGCCACCTTATGTTACACTGCTAAGCATTAATTCTTTACAAAATAAACAATTATTTGGCACAAACTAAAATAAACAAAACTGCTTTTTCCTCAAGGACATTAGATTTTCCAGTATGGGAGTGGAAGGGGCTTCCACTATCATCAAAATCTGTTTTGGATACCATTGCTGAATAACTGCCTCAAAACTTAGTAGTGAATTATGGTTACGTGTTCTGGTGGATCAGAAATTAGGACAGAGTACAGGGGAGATGACTTGCCTCTGCTTCATGTTCTTTGGTATCCTATCTAGGAAGACTCAAAGACATGAGCAGGACTTGATGGCTGGGGACTAGAATCATTGTGAGTCTCCACTCGCTTGTCTGGCACCTGGGCTGAGATGTCTGTCACACTGAGCTCACTCAGACGATCAGAGTGCATAAATGAGTCCTCTCCATGCGGCTGTGCTTCCCCCAAAAGTGGCAGCCTCAGGACAGTTGAACATACAACTTGACAGCTTGTGACTCCAGTGCAGGGTTCCAGTGGACAAGGCAGAAGCCTCCTTGCCTGTTATCACCCAGCCTTTGTGGTCAAATAGTATCACCTCCATCACATTTTGTTATTTGAAGTAGTTACCAGTCTATCCAGGTTTCCAGGCAGGAGACGTAAACCTCAAACTTTGATGGGAGGCATGTAAGAGTTTTACAGTAATGTTCAAAACCCTCAGAGTTATGTGCTAGAAACTGAAGCCTAGAATCCCTACAGAAGCCAATCTTATCTTAATTCATTTCATCACGCTTTGGGCCTCATTTTCTTTGACATATATCATTCACTTTTTGTGAGAAAACAGATCTATGACCTCTCCATCATGCTTGGTATAGGATGGCAACATTGCAGCAAGAAAACTCTACCTCCTTTCCTGAATCCTGTGATTATCATGGATTATGTCAATTTGAGAAAGGAACCCTTGGCACTGACTAGACCAGTAGCCGGGAAACCTTCCTAATGTTCTGAACATTGACAGAACCAAGTTCTGTTTAGGGCAAAGAAGTTGGGCAGAAAATAACAGGCCACAACTGGGCAAGCATGCCCAAAGCTGTGACCCACACCAAACTTCCATCTACCCACCCCCGTCACTCCTTCTTCTTAGGATCTTGTCCACTGGCCTTAATTCTTCCAGAATGCAACCATTTTCTGCAAAGACTCAGAGCCCGGGGGGAAAGCGGCAGTCTCCTGTGGATGAGGATTGTTTGAAAGGACACCTGTGAGAGACTCTTGGCCTCATCAGGGATCTTTAGAAAATAAGGTAGGTGGGTGCCAAAACTTGGGTCAGGGCACAGAGATCTTGGGACCTCAGACTCACTGGCACCAGGGAGTTGAAGAGGTCACAATGAGAATGCCAGGACTCTGATGACACCCTACATCCTGTCCAGCAGGAAATCAAAGCAACTCAGAGTGAGAGCCAGTGCGTCCTGGTTTAGCTGATGTACATACCTTAAACTGAGTGCCAGAGGTGGTGCATCCTGTCCACCTGCCAGAAACTGATGTGCCTGAGTGTCCTGTGGGCTGTGAGCTGTGGTCAGTAATCCCATGCTTACCTGGATTCATATCACCTCATCCACTGGACCCAGATGAATTACCATGTACAAGAAAAGGGATGTTAACAACCATCTCCACTCCCATAATGTCACCCAGGAGCAGATGGCAGATCCAGTTGTAGTCTTCTTTTGTCTGTGTTGCTCAGGATATAGGAGGACTCTAACCTAAGCTTGATAATAATCATTTTACCTTTATAGAGCCCTATGTTTTACACATTAGAAACTCTGGATTCTCTGTTTTAATCAATGTAACGATCCTGAATTTAAGTATCAAGTATCCCAAACATTAGTACTGCTAAAAATTCATTGGTTTTACATGGTGACAGAAAAGTTTGGAAAATACTGATAGTCTAAACACTGATATAAATGGTAAGTCTCCAAGAAAGGAATCTACATAGAATTTTCCAAATTTACTTAGTCATAGAGCAACTTGGAGGAACTGGGTATTTTAAGGAACACAAATTTGAAGCTTGAGTGGATGATTTAGAAGTGAATCAACAGAAAAAATATAGTGTCCTTTGAGGAGTAATCTAAGAATCATTTGGAAATAGAGTTTAAGCCATCATGGTGGAACTCATGCCACTGTCTTTGAAGATGGACACTCATGATATATACAGGATGACCAGTGACTCCTGAAGGTAGTTATGGTTTATTCTTAGAAGTGTGGCATCTACTTTAAAACTATCCAAAGAAGGCTATGAAGATATCACAGGAGCAAGGAGTTTCATCTGCTTGTCACTCCCACTCACATGCACAAGGTAGAAAGATGCTGAGCCACTGAGGTGTTCCCAGACTGCCCCTCTGCTGTGTCCACCTTCTCCAAGAATGTGGAAGGCTCTTTCCTGAGTGTAGCACTACGTGGAGCCCAGGACCAAAGCCATTAGGTATATTGACACCCTACGACCATACAAGCTACAATCTAACTCTTTGTTTTTCTAAATTTGCATCCTAAACACATCCTTCTTTTCTTTTCTCCTTCTGATATCATCAAAATATTTAAGTCTGTTTTTATAGTATTTATACATCTTTTATACAAATTCATATTCATTCCACCAAATGCCTTTGAAGAACTCCCATTTGTGATTAAAATATTTCACACAGTCTTAATCCTACAGTGATTCTGATCAGATTAAAATGAAAGAGAATCCATGAGGAACAAGAATCAAGACTAGAGAACTTATAGCACTACCCAACTGAACAGGCAGGACCCAGATCCATTAGTGACTTCCCCATAGAGGCCTAAGCAGGTGGAAAAGAGGCTTGGTCAACCTCTGAGGGTCCTAAGTAATCTCCAAAAGGAGTTGGAACTGAAAAAGACCCAGGGAGTCACCCAAGTAGTTTCTGTTCAAAGTCAGCATGTGGAGAGGGAAACCATGACTCCTTTGCTTTTGGAATTTGTGAAATTTGGGGGATTTGGGTGGTATAGAAATTTTGCTCTGACAATATCTGTGTGAAAGTATGTGAAAGAGATGGACATGGGAAGGGTTCCAACCCAACCCAAGGGTCAAAGCAAGTGTGTAGTTCCATGGTATCTCATAGTCTGTGGCAAAATTCCACCAACCAACATTTACGTGGAAGCTCCAGGTCAGGGGTTGATACTGACCCACAAGGCTAAGGGGATGCTAAGTCCCTGTGAGGGGAATGGCTTGGGACAAGAAAAAGCAAGTCTGTCCTAAGTGTGCAACACTGATGCAGAGTGGAACATGGGAGGCACACAAAGTAAATTGAATCTTTTAAAATGTATGTTAAAAAACTTTAAGAAAGGTTTAAATGGTAACTGTGGGGTAAAGCTCATTCCACGAAGATTGTATGCTTTGCAAATTAGAATGGCCAGTCTTTGAGATGGATGGTCACCAGAAGGATCTTTAGACAAAAATGTCATTGGTGAGGTGATTTTAATAGTTGTCGGAAACCCTGGACACCCAGAGCAATTCCCTTATATTGACTGTTGTCAAGAGATGATATAGAAACTGCCCCCTCAGTTGAGAGACTGTCTGGAAGAACAATCCAAGTTGATGTTAGCTCAGACTATAGTGGCCTTTAAGATCCAACTAAAGGGAATTAAACAGAAAAACCTGACAAAGAAAGGACAGAAAGGAAACCAGTTTTCCCCATGAGCCAGAAGAGAACCTACCACCTTACTGCCACTCTACCCAACTTTGCCAAGACCACTGAGATAGTAGGCTGTCCTCTCCACTCCCTTGTCCCCAGAGGAAACAAATGGTGGCCCCTTGACACTAGCTATTTCTTCCTCCTTGATGTCCTCAGTGCCAGAGTCTTTTCCAGACCCAAAGACTCCTCCACCTCCCAAGACCAAGGCAGGAAACTTGTCCCAAGACCAGAGCCACAACCCAGATGAGAGCTCTCCAGATGTCCCTATGAGTGGCTAGAGGACCTGCCTATATTAAGAGGAGGGAAACATCTGAGGGGAACAATGCATTTTTGTATGCCAGCCTTTCACCACCACTGATCTCTTGAACTAAAGAATTATATTCCCTCCTAATGGAGAAGCCCTGGGCCATGATTGATCTGATGTAGTCCATTATGCAGACCCACTAGCCCAACTGGGCTAATGAAGGAAAACAGATGAGTGACCCAAGCAGCTTTCAAGTGGCTAGAGGAACATGCTCTGCGTGCACAAGGCAGCATCCAAGCCTATGCCCAGGCTCAGTAATCCAACACAGATCCACATGGGGATCCCAACAAAGAAAATGACCTCCTAGAGATAAAAAGATATCACAAGACCCTCACAGGCAGCCTAAAAGGAGAAAGGAAAGTCCTAAACATGAACAAGATATCAGAAGTACTCCAAAAGCCTGATGAAGGACCCAGCTGATTCTATAAATGACTATGTAAAACCTTTACTTCCTTTGATCTTGAAGCACCATATAACCAGCAGGTAAAACATGCCCAGAGAGACATTCACCAAAATCTCCAAAAACTAGAGAACTTTACTAGACTTTGCTAGAAAATCTTCCAGTGAACTGAATGAAGGGGCCGCCATAGTTTTCATCAACTGAGACCAAGAGGCTCAACCAGTGGCAGACCAAAAGATGAAGATGGGTCTCCTTGCAACTGCCCTCACCGCAAACTCTGAGGTCACCCAAAGTGGAGTCCCCACCAGGACAAAACAAAAACAAAAGTCCAAACTGGGGCCAAAGGAAAGGCCAAAGGAAGATATGAATGAAGGGACTACCTCACCTAAGGACTAAGCTGAAACCAAGCAGATATGCCTACTGACATCTAAAGGGTCAATGGAAGAAGGAATGCCCCAAACTGAAGGCCAAGTGAACTGAACCAGGCTGCCCAGGTCTTCAAAAACTCACCAATCATCTTTGGGCAGCACTGGCTACAGATTTGAAAGCCTTTCCTACAAAATGACATGGATGCTGTATTCTGATATGGATACATATTGCTCCAATATGTAGATGATTTGATGCTGGTCAAAGCAACCTGAGAAGACAGCATGAAGGGGACACAACTATGTCCTGTATGAAACTAGCCAGAGTCTCGGAAAAAAAAAGCCCAAAACTGTCAAGAAGTCAAGTACCGTGGTTTCTATCTGACTCAGAGACAAGGGCAACTGGGCCCCAAGAAGAAACAGGCAGTCTGCTCAATTCCAGTCCTTACTACCTTCTGCCAGATCTGAGAGTTCCTGCACACTGCAGAATTCTGCCAGATGTAGATCCCTAACTTTTCAGTTATAGTAAAACCCCTCTATGAAACCACAAAGGGGGAAAATGGGATCCTGTAATGTGGATACCAATGCATGAATAAAAAGGCTTTCAGGACATTAAACAAGCACTGACCAGTGCACCTGGACTAGGACTCCCTGACCGCACACAGCCTTTTTTTCTGTATGTCCATGAATGGTCTGGAATAGCTGTAGGAGTTCTGACTCAAGTGCTGGGGACAAGGTATGATCAAACAGCTGAACTCTATGATTCAAGGCTAGCCACCTTATCTATGGGCCCTTGTAGCCACAGCCCTTCTGGTGTTAAAGGTGGACTATGGGACAGGAACTAACACTCTGTACTGGCACTACTAGGGTACAAAGAACAGTATCGGCTGACTAATGTGAGGATAGTCAGATACCTGGGAATGTTGTATGAAAATCCACATGTCCACATTGAAGTTGTCTGAACTCTAAACACAACAACTCTGCTGCCCACCAGGACTAAACAGCCTGATTACAATTGCACTGAGGTCATGAGGTCATAAGGTGTTCTCTAGTAAACTGGACGGACAGACCAGCTCCTTAAAGACCCTGATGTAAAGTACTTCACAGATGAAAGCAGTTTTTCATAAATGTCACAATACATCTTGCAGGGTATACAGTGGTCACTCTGGACTCCATTGGTGAGGCAAAGCCTCTGCCTCAAAGAATTTCAGCACAAAAGGTAGAACTTATCACTCAGACTGGAGCACTCCAATGGACAACAGAAATCTGCGTCAATATTTACATAGACTCAAAATATGCCTTCACCACTCTTCGTGTTAACGAGAACTTATATGAGGAAAAGGGGCTAATTAACTCAAGAGGAAAAGGCATAAAATATGGACAGAAAATTCTTAATCTTCTAGATGCAGTATGGGCATTCAGCAAAGTTGTGGTTATACAAAAGGGGAACACCGTGGTTGCTCAGGGTAACAAAGAGCAGACAGAGAAGCAAGGTTAGCTGCCTGCAAGAAACAAACAGGAAATCCAGTCCCAGCCTTAAATGCTGTCCTTCTGCCTGACCCTCCAACAGAATGGGAGCCAAAGATCCCCAGCGTGAAATTGGTTTAAGACTGAAAAAGGGAGGTATCTCCCAGCAAGATGGAGGAGATTTTCTGATGGCCACATAGCCATCCCTGAGACTCTAGCCCTACTTTCAACAGACAGATCCACAGGGGAGCACACACTGGCCAAACAACACATGAGACTGTTCTGAGTCAACATTTTTATGTCCCTCCACTCACAAACATTTCCCAGGTGATCTATGTAAAACTTGTGCCTGTAACAACCCACACCAAGGACCAAGACTTCCACCAGGGATCTAAACTAAAGGAGAAGCACCTTTTGAGGACTTGGAAGTGGACTTACTGAATGAACTACCATCTCATAGGGCTATAAATATCTTTTGGGTTTCATGTACTCTTGTTCTGGCTAGATGAAAGCATTTCCAACCACACTGAAGAAACTCCAGAAATGGTCAGGATGCTCCTCCAGGAAATAATTTCCTGATTTAGTATCCCAATAACCACTGGCTCAGACAATGGCCCAGCTTTTATGGCAGAGGTGATACAATTGATCAAGAATTTAAATATCAGACGGAAGTTACATACTGCCTGTAGGCCACTGAGTTCTGCTAAAGTAAAAAGGATAAATAAGACTTTAAAGGCTTAATTAGGTAAACTGTGTCAGAAAACTCACTCGCAGTGGGATGATATCCTCCCTAATGCCTAGTTAAGAGTTCTGAATTCTCCCACCAATAGTACTGGATTCTCTCCCTATGAGTTACTGTATGGGAGACCTCCCCGACTTAGCAGAGGATAACAGGGAGATGTAAGAGGAATAGGAGAATTAGCATTAAGGCAACAGTTTTAGGCTTTAGGGAAAACCTTACACTCTCAACCAATGAGTCAGGAAAATTGCCAATAAGTTTGACCACAGGTGCATACTCCTTCAAGCCTAGAGATTCAGTCTGGGTCAAAAAATGGAATATCCAACCCTTAGAACCTCTTTGGAAGGGTAGTTTAACTTTTATTTTATTTTTTTTGTGATACTGGGGATCGAACTCAGGGCCTTGTGCTTGTGAGGCAAGCACTCTACCAGCTGAGCTATCTCCCCAGCCCTTAACTTTTATTTTGTACACCCCAATTGCAGTAAAGGTTACAAAGATAGGTCCCTAGATTCATTAAACCAGGCTCAAGCCAGCAGCTGTGGACTGGAAGTACATAGCAGACTCTACTAGACCCAGTAAGCTGACCATCCAGAGGAGGGAAACACCTGAGAGGCTTGAGGACAATAGCCCAACTTGAGTCACTCTGGAAGCTGACTATCATGCACATAACCAAAGCTTGAGGAAACCACAGTCCTGCTTCAGCCACTTGGCGGGGACTGACTGATCAACGCATGGTGAAAGATAAACTGGAAAAGACCTATGGATCCCCTTACATAAAGATCTAAGGCCAAAAAATGAAAGGGGTGTCCATTAGAAACTTAATCTAGAAGGTCAACAAACTTGGAGTAAAGATGAATGGCCACCCCAGATTATTGCCACTATGGTCCTGCTACCTGGACACAGCATGGTAATTGGAGCTATAGAACTCTAGTTTATGTGCTAAATTGGATTATTCATTTACAAACTGTACTGTAAATTATTTCTAATTAAACTACTACAGCCTTTGAACTCCTAGCCATACAACAGACCCAGATGCAACTATATATCAAAACTGCTAGGTGGGGTTGGAGTTGTGGCTCAGTGATAGAGCACTTGCCCAGCATGTGCTCTATTCAATTCTCAGCACCACATAAAAATAAATGAATAAAACAAAAGTCTATCAACATCTAAAAAATATATTAAAAATTAAAAAATTGCTTGGCATTAGATCACCTAACTGAGGAAGGGAAAATGTGTAAAACGTTCAAAAGTTAATACTGTCACATCCAAATAGATGACAATGGACAGACAGTTAAAGACATAGCCAGCAGTATCACAAAACTAACACATGTGCAACCTGGAAGGACATTAAAGCTTGGGATCCAATCTTAGTATTTGGAAGATGGTTTTCAACTCCTGGTGGATTTAAAAACTTAATTGATATAGTAGGTATTCTGCTGTTAACCTATTTATCACTAACATGTTTGACTCCCCTTTACCTTAGAACTATTGTGTCTAGTATAGAAGCAGTGGTTGAAAAAAAAAAAGACAACTAAGCCTTTAACATTATATTAAGCTTTAAGCCAAGAGAATAATGATGATCTTTGATTTAAATAATTAAATGACAATCATCAAAAGGTGGAATAAAGCAGACCAGGTACCCCCACCCAAAAGACCCTTGCCATAATTAAGCTGCTCCTCTTGTCAGATCAGTAAGGTGTCTGCAGAGGTTATTGTGGTTGGTAGTTTCCTTTCTTTTTTATTTATTTATTTTTTATTTGTTCTAATTGGTTACACATGACAGTAGAATGCATTTTGACACATTGTACATGATGCTGAGTCACACCAGTAGTATAATCATACACGTATATAGGGTAATGTCTGTCTCATTCTACCGACCTTCCCATTTGCACACAAAAGGTGTTACAGAGTTAGTCCGTAAAGTAGCTTGTTGTAAAGAAGATATCATCTGTTGTCTTTGTTAAAAAAAGAAAAAATGTGAAACCTGTACCTGGTCTAGAGAATAGAACAGAAAGTACTTGTCATGTGAACCTCCAAGCCCCTCTGCCCCCGCCCTGCCCCACCACCAATGGGTATAAAGTTCAAAGAATTTCCAAAATCTTTGTTCAGAGAGAATTCTTAGGCAAGAGCCACCTCTGAACCCTGCAGTCGATAAAACTGCTTCCTAAAAATTCCTCAGGTGTCCAGCCTCTTCTGTCCTACTTCAATACAGGCAGATTGAAGGTAAAAGGATGCATAAACAGACAAAAATAAATTACACATTATCATTATCTATAGTCACCCTACAGTGCAAGAGCACACCAGAAATTTAAAGAAAGGATTTTGAGTGTTTTTACCATAAGGAAATAATAGATATTTAAGGAGTAGATATGTTCACCCTGATTTAAACATTATACAACATATAAATGTATTAAAAATCATGTGGTAACCCATTTATATGTACAAATTTTTTTAAATAAGAACACATTTTCCTATATTTGCTTCTTAGAACAGAAAAATTACCACAAAAAGGAGAAAAGAGGGGAGACATGTAATATATGAAAATAACACAGTGAACCCCACCACCACGTATATTCATAAGAATGGGACTCTAACTAGAATAAGATATATTCCATGCTTGTATAATTATATCAAAATGGATTCTGCTGTCATGTATAACTAAAAACAACCAATAAATTAAATAAATAAGTAAAAGCACCAGCACACACACACACAAAAAAGAGAGGGTAAAGAAGAGAAACAGGACACATAGTGAGGTGGAGAAGAACATTTAAGCATACATATTTCTAACACTAATTTTTTAAATATTTAATAATTAAGATGGTAGATGATGAATGGAATGTCCTGAAATCTATATTTTAGGATAGTATTTTTCAGCACTTTCCTATTGCTACATCTTGCTTATTGTCTGTAGTTACTTATTTTCTTCAGTGAATGAGATATTTCCTCCCTGTGGCTGATGTTCTCTTTACTCTTAGCAGTGAGTCTCAAAATCATATTCTTTCTCTGCTCTTTCATTTTGAATATTTATAATCATTATTATCTAGGCTGTAGTTTGTGCTCATTTCTCTATAGAGACATTGTTATAAAATAGAAGACACAGTCCTTGAACCATGTGAGGATTTGAGGCATACTCAAAGGAGGGTGGGAAGACCCAGGGCCTTTGAAGATGGTTTTCCTCGCTGCATAATCCACAGAGCTGGCAATCGGCAGCATGCATTTGGGGTTTTGAGCATGCCTGGTGGTGAACTCAGTTCTGGAGGTACCTTTATTTGTTCTTTGTTGGTTTGTTTGTTGCAGAGCTAGGAATTTAAATGCAGGGCTTTATTCATGCTAGGCAAGCACTCTACCACTAAGTTATATCCCAAGCCCTGTTTGTTTGTTTGTTTGTTTATTTTTGATACCAGGAATTGAATACAGGGGAACTTAAGCACTGAGTCACATCACCAACCCTTTTTATGCTATTTTGAGACAAGGTCTCACTAAATTGCTTAGGGTCTCACAGCCCTGTTTATTTTTAATGGAAGTTATATTCATTGAAAGAATTCATATTAAGTATCTAAAGAATTATTTGAAAACTAAGAAGGGGGTGATTTGATTTATGTAGAATAGGCATAATGCAAAAATGCTATTTGTATCAATGAAAAAGAGAGAGTTTAAAAGTTTAAATGAAGTTGGGGAAAGAAGAAATGAAAATAACAAAGTGTGTGAAAAGGATCTAAAGTTCATTTTTTAACTTTATTAACTCAAAATTTAAGAGACTTATGTAGGCTTTATTGAAACAATATGAATGTTCTGAATAAGTATAAAGAAGTTGGAAATACACAAACTATAATTTTAAACAGTGTATTTATACATAAAGAAATAGAAGCAATAACAATACATGAATGATTGAAAAAGAGACTGAAAGTTGTCACATAGACATTTGTTTTTAAATGAGCAACACTAAAATAGAATGTTCAGAAAGTGTTTTTGATTAAGTTATACAGAAATTTAATAAATGTCAAATGTCAAGACAGTGGTTAATCACACCATGAAGTACAGAGCTGAGATGGGGCAAGAGGTGGCAGGAGGAACATGGTGCAGGTTGCTATTCCTTTCTTCTATCAAGTTCTGTTTCTTGCCCGAAGTGAGGTGATAAGCATGTTTACTTGATAATAGCTTGTTTTGCTTTTCATTTGTTTCGTGTGATTTTTCTGTATTTGTGTTCTATTTTTAAACAAAAAGTTCAATTAAAAGAAAAGACTCTGGTACAAAGAATGTTCTTTTAATGATAGAAACATCTGAAAGATCAGAGATCAAAAAGTAGAAGAAACACAGCAATGTGAAGAATGATGGCAGAAAAACTCATGACATTTCCTTCACTGTGCACCCAATGATTAATAACCTACAATTATTTTCTATCCTAAGGTCTTATGAGATTTACATTTTTTGTGTGTGTTTTTTTTGTTGTTGTTGTTGTTTGCTTGTTTGTTTTATTTGGTGCTGGGCATTGAACCCAGGGCCTTGTGCATGTGAGACAAGCACTCTACCAACTGAGCTATATCCCCAACCTGAGATGTACATTTTTAAAAAAGATTTTAGTTTCTCTTAGGTGAAATGACCATCCATAGGACCCAGAGGACATTGATTGGTAATTCCACCAAGACTGTATAAAATGAAAAATGAGTGATTCCCTAGAGAAACAAAGTTGCTCTAAACAGAATAATGAAAACAGAAATGAATTCCAAAGTATCTTACAGAATAAACAGCAGGCATTAAATATGAGTAAAATATTACCCAATCCTGCAAGTATTTCTAATCTAAGATTTAAAAATCTATTGATAGCAAATTCTTTGTGCCATCTTAATAACATGAAGTACTGTTAGAATGCTTAGGAGGAATTGCACATTTATCTTCTAAACACTTGCATTTTAAACTAGAAAACATCTAACCCTAGAACTTTAATAGTTTGTTGGGAGGAAATGTGGATAAAAAGTTGTATTTTACTAAAATGTCACTTTCACGTCAAGATTTACAGGCAAGGGTGGGTTTATATTCTTCATTTTGAATTCTTAAAAGATTTTCCATATGTACACACAAATAAGGCTAGTGTATTTTTCATTCATGAAACGTTTAGGTGCATGGGAGGGGTATCGGAAATGCAGTACTTCTCAGATTCAAAGACAAAATGAGCAGAATAACAATGAACAGGTGATGCTCCTATGACTGCTTCTAATTTGTCTTCCAAGGAAAAAACTATGCTAAAAATTGTTTTTAAATCTTCTCTGATTTAATACATATTTATTATTTAAAAATGAGATAATGTAAGAGGTTTAAAAAGGAGAATATGAATATTACCCAGATTCATAATGAACAGAATATATAGTCCAAATTTTCCTAGTTACAAGTTCACTCTCACATGTATCAGGAAAATTCTTCAGAAAACTTTGAGATGCTAATTCTAAATTCATCTTTTAATTTTAACACATCCCAAAGATAAAGTATGAGAGCACATATATTACTCTAAGTAGTAGAATGAAATTAGATCAGTATTTATTTGGAAATTAACTCTCATCTTAATCTTATGAAATAGGAAGTGTTGGGGACAAGAGAAAAATCATTGAGTACCAAATATTTTGAATGATAGTATTTACATGCACAAGGCCCCAGGTTCAATCCCTCATCAGGAAAAAAAAAAAAAAAACAGTACTTTGATATAAGTCCCTAAGCAAAATTCTCCACAAAAATATATCAAATCTCCCTAGAATAAAATCACTAGTTATAATAGTTTTATAGAAATGTGGATACAAAGATATCTTCCAAACTAACCAATTCATATCTCTACTCAATTCTTGTTTATTCTGAAGGAAAATGAAATTGCATCTTAGGAATTTTAATATAGAATGTGTATTCACTATTAAATTCATTGGCAAAAGTTATCCAAAATTCTCTTTCAAAAACCACTTAGTAAATAAAACTCTTATCTGCTCGTCTCACAAAGGAGAATAAATTTCTGTTTTCTTCTGCCTTTTGAAAACAGCTAATTGAATGAGAGATTCATAATGGGATTCCTTTGCAGTGTGTCCAAATATTTGGCTTCAGGCCAAAATGGAATCGCTCTAAGGCCTTAGAAACTGAAAAATTAACTTTAGGTTGAAAATAGATGACTTTTGAAACATTTAAAAGTTACCTGAGACGCTTAGCATTCTTTTCTCAAAACAATTCACTTTTCCAAATATTAACAAAACTTTAGGATTTTGGAGTGGCCCAAAATTCTTGTTTCATGAAGGGAAAAAATGGCAAGCTAAGCACCCTTTTCATGGTTAAGACACCTAGCATGCCAGGACATCAAGATTCTACCTAACAGTCCAGAGGGGAAAGTCCTTACACTGAAAACACCAAGTGTATCCAACAAAACCAAAAGAAATGAAAGTAGAAAAGATAAGCCACTCTCAAGAAAGACAGGCTGTAACCTGTCAGTCACTCCACAGAAATTACTAATCTGTTAGGCAGCAAAAGCTGGAGTATGACTCAGTAACCTTATTAGCTTGACTGTTTAAAGAGGTAATGAATTGCTCAGAAAAATAAAATTTATTTAATTTAATTCATAATAAAACTTGTTGGTCAATGCTCTCAAGAGTATTAAGATGGCATGTCCATTGATGGATTGCTTGTGCTTTAAATTACAGAATTGGAAATATCTGCATATCTATTAAGTCATATTTGAACATAAGGGAGAAAATTTTTAGATCAACTAGAAAATGCAATTGTAAATAGGAATAAAACTAACAGAATCCTAAAAAAAAAAAAAAAAAAAATCTAAACAATCTGTGCATCTAATTGACACAGTTTAGTCTATGAACTGATTTCTTTGGGGCTATGTGTCTACCCATCATCTGCTCAACTGTGGCCAGTGGTTGGCACATGTGGTATAAACAGGAAATCAAAGACAGGGGGACAGGGAAATTAGAAGTGGATAAAGGGCTGATTGATTAGAAGAAAAAAAATATGAAAGAGACTCCTGTGATCTGCTTATTTAGTATATTAAATCCCTTATGCTTGCCTTTCAAATACACCTGCTTCCAAATGCCCAATGGGATCTAATCACACAATTGTCAAGACACTTCCTATTGAAAGAATAGAATAGATTAGAATAGAAAGATCAGATCAATATTGCAGTGAAAGGAATAATGTGAGGATCCGCATTATTTTTGGAAACTTTTGTTGTTTATACACACAGAGAAACATACACCATATATGTGTGTTTCCTAAAACATAATGTAAGATGTATTACTTATAAGTCAATTTCTGAATCCTTCAGCAGTCTCAGTGCACCAAAGCAGAAAGGAACCTCTACAACATGGTCACAGAACATGTTTCCTTTTTTCTTCTGAACCAAATATTTTGGGTCTAAATTTGCCCTTTTCCTATTGTCATTTACCCAATGCTCCATGCAGACATGGCCAGGGAATAAAGAAATTTATAAATAAAGAATTGACTTGGAGTAACCTGTGGATTAGAGAGGATGGCTGCTTTTAATAGACACAGAGAGGTTAGGAGAAGCAAATCAGTGAAAGCAATTCCAAAAACTAACTTACACAGGAGGTAAGGGGGCGGGGAGGGTTTCTGAAAACAGCTGTGGGCCCCCAGGGAAGGCCCCTGCAGCAATGCTCCCCACCACCCAGCAAAGCACGCTCTCGCCCTACCAGAGAAGGTGGCTGCCCTCTGCACTCGCCCTACCTGAGAAGGAGACTTCGACTGCTAGGCTGAGTCCCAGGGACCCGAGAAAGCAGCCATCCGCAGAGTTCCTACCACCAGGGAAAGCAAGTGCTCACACTACCTGAGAAAGCCACTGACCGTTGAGTTCCCATGGCCAGGAAACGTGTGGGCTCACCTTCGAGGTCCCCAGAGGGCGGCCTTGGGCTGCATTCTCACCACCCCGAAAGCGCGCACTCACACTCCCAGAGAACACTGGCAATCGCAGCGCTCCTTCAGCTAGAGAGGAAAGGCTTGCATGGCCCCTGCCACCACACCCCCCGTGGCCTGCAAGGGTCCCCCGCGCCCCTGCCCGCAGACAGGAGATGAGGAACCCCAGCAGCTGATCCAAAAAATTTCCCCAAAAGGACCTGAACGAGAGAGACCAAATTAGGCACAAAGAAAAGTCTGCCTGTACCATTCAGGCTTAGAATCCCAAGGGAGAAAATTCTCACTGCTGCTGGCACTAAAGCGGACACAGAAGTGTCCGCACTCCACGACAGATAACCTGGTATTTCATATTCATAGCAGTGAAGGTGAAATCTGAGGAGGTTGTGTACCTACACCCTAAAAATGGACTTTACCAGATACCCTAGTGAGCCAGACATCCTGCAGAGACTGGCATCCCCACCTTCAATAGGAAATGTAGAACAATTAATTCTCAAACACCACCCACAGAGTTCAAAGCTTGATCTAGACTAAACCCCAATTACCGGACTCTCCAATTTAGACCACTGCAACACCCCCACCACAGAAACACAATTTGTCAATACCCAAATTGTGCTAGGCAAATACTGGGAGACTGGAAGCTGAGATCAAACAGCTTTCCTTCCTAGTCACAAAGGCTGGAAGCTAAGAGAGGAACACAAAGGCTGCTTTAGTCAGATTTTTTATCACTGTGACCAAAAGACCTGACGAGAATAACTTTAGAGGAGGAAAAGTTTATTGGGGGGGGGGGGTGTCAAGATTTCAGGGGCTTCAGGTCATAGGTGGCCAACTCCATTGCTCTGGGCCCAAAGTGAGGCAGAACATCATGGTGGAAGTACATGAGGAGGAAAGCAGCTCAGCACATGGCATCAGGAAGGAGAGACTCCACTTGCCAGGTAAGAAATATGAACTTAAAGGCACACCCTCACTGAACCATCTTCTCTAACATACTGCACCTACTTACACTTATGACCCAGTGAATCCCTGTCAGGGGATTAATGCACTGATTAGGTTAAGGCTCTCATAGCCCCAACCACTTCACCTCTAAACCTTCTTGCATTGTTATTACCCTTGAGTATTTAGGGTACATCTAAGAGCTAAACCATAAAAAAGACACTGGCTTAACAACCCCCAATCCTAGACCCTAGGGATCCTCAACCAAAAACAAATACCAAGAGTGAAAACCCATCTCTGCCAACAGTTTTGACCACTTCAGCAGAAATGAGCTCTCTGTTTTTCAGCAACATTTTTTATATTGTATTTTATTTTTAAAATTTTTTCAGAATTTGGGGGCTGCAGTTGGGACTCAGTGGCACAGCGCTTGCCTAACACATGTGAAGCACTGGGTTCAATCCTCAGTGCCACATAAAAATAAATAAATAAAATAAAGCATTGTGTCATCTATGACTAAAATATTTTTTTCTTTCCTAATTTCTTGTTACTTTTCTTTATACTCCCATTTTCAATCTATCCTTTTAATCTTTTTTTAATTTTAACTTTTTAATTTTTTAAACTTTATATCATATTGCATTACCTTTTACTTTTTTCATAATCTATGATTTTGTGTGCATGTATAGGGGTGGGGGTGCTGAATGTACTCACCTCATGCACAAATTCAAAAATATATATGTATATTCATTTGATTCTACTTTCACATTAATTTTTTGCTTCCATTTGCACCTGTTTATTGTTTAACCTTGATTTGTCTTAGGTGGAATTCAATTACACCTGGGTTCAAGCAGTTTTGATCTTACAGTTGCTCCTTTGTCCAAACTCCTGTTATCCTCCTTATCTCCCCTTCATCATTCTCTTTCCCCACTAATAGCCAAATTTTCCTCTTTCCCTGCCCTTTCTTTCCTTATTACTTTCTGCAAAGTTTGATTCCTTCTTCTTTACAACCAACATCTGCCACTTACTACCTGCCCCTCCTTTGACTACTTTATTAATATATTTCAAACTTTACCTCACCTTTCCACTGTTTTCTCTTTGAGAAACTGTAATCCCACTAGATAACAGAATTATGTAGTTTATGTATTTGTTTTAGTCAGCTTTTTTGCTGCTGTGACTAAAAGTCCTGACGAGAATGATTGTAGAGGAGGAAAAGTTTATTTGTGAGCTCAAGGTTCTAGAGATCTCAGTCAATAAACAGCCAGCTCACCTCCTGTGGGCTCAGCGTGAAGAACATCCTGGCAGAGGGTGTGATGAAGGGAAACAGCTCAAATGATGGTCAGGAAACAGATAGAGACTCCACTCACCAGATACAAAATATATACCCCAAAGGGACACCCCCAATGTCCCACCTCCTCCAGTCACACCCTACCCACTTTTGGTTACCACTCAGTTAAACCCAGCAGAAATTAATCAATTGGTTAGATTAAGGCTCTCAGAACCCAATCATTTCCCCTTTTAACTTTCTTGCATTGTCTCAAACATTATCTTCTGGGGCTACCTCACATCCAAACCATAATAGTATTTCATACCCCATTCATATTTTGATTATTAATAGGTCTAAATATACTAGATACCCAATGTTAAATGCCTAACCTAATCCACAGTTTTGCATTTCTGTACTGATGTCAAGTGCTGATCACACCATTTTTACATAGGGGACAATTAGTATTTTAGATGTCAAAGTAGACATTGGAAATTTATTTCAAAACTATACATCTGAGACTGACACTAGTGCTACTCCTGATTTCCCTGCTCCAAGAGGGGTTGGAAAGTGAGAAACTAAAAAACTGAGGTAGAGATTCTGCTGCTGTGAAACATTCACAACATGGCCAAGCAACAGTGAATCTCACTCCACACATAATCTAGCTCCTCCTGAACTTAAATATTACTCAAAGAATTGGGGAGACAAAACCCCAAAACTAGACTCCAAGGAGGAACAACCAGAGGGGAAATTCAGGTACCACTATTGACTTACATTTTTATACCAAAAACAGAGAAACTACTAGAATAAAAAAGAACTATACAGAAAAGTATAAAGAAGGAAGGCGACTCCATCTCAATTGATGCAAGATGTATGAAAACATGAGGAAACAACAAACAAATCTCACCCCAAAATTCACAATCCCCCAACAAAGTATCCATAGATATAGAAGAGGATTAAATTCCAGAGAAAGATTATAAGAAACTGATTATTAAAATGTTCAGTGAACTAAAGTATCTAAAGAATTAACTAAGAAAGCAAACACAGGAGATAAAAGATCATTTCAAAAAATAAGTAGAAATATTGAAAAGAAGCCAATCAGAACTCCTAGAAATGAAAGATGTAATCAATCAAATTAAAATACTTGAAAGTATCACCAATAGATTAGATTGCATAGAAAATAGAGCTTCAGGACCTGAAGATAAAACCTCGGGCCATGAAGACAGGATACATGAACTTTAGTACACAGAATACAATAAAGGGTAAAAATAATAGAACTTGAACAGAACACACAGGAACTCTGGGACAACTTAAGAGATCAAAAGTGAGAAAAAACTAGGATAGAAGAAAACATGGAGATATAAACTTTTTAAAGGCATTAAGAATATTTTCAATTATAAGATCACAGAAAACATTCCTGGTATCAAAAGAAGAAAGACATCTACATGCAGGATACATAGGAACCCCAAATAGACCTGATAAGAAGAAAGGTTGTCAAAGATTCATTATACTCAAAATGCCTAACATAGAAAACAAGGAAATACTATTAAAAGTTGCAAGAGAAAAACATCAGGTCACTTTAAGACAAAGCAATAAAACTCACTTCTGGTTTCGTAACTCAGACACTATAAACAAGGAGGATGTGGAATGAGATATTCCAAGTCCTAAAAGAAAATAATTTCCAACCAAGATTGCAATTGCCAGCAAAGATCTCTTTCATATTTAATGGGGAAATAAAAACTTTCCATGACAAGGATAAACTAAAAGAATTCTTGACAATCAAGCCAGCACTACAAAGACTTCTCAAAGATGAAACCCAAAAACAAATCCCAGAACTCCCAAGTAAATGAAGTGCAATAGAAGATTAATTATCTAAATGAGAATCAAGAAAGAATTAAACATAACAAGGAATCAAAATTGTACTAAACCACAAAGACATAGCCATAATAAAACAATACAAATGGTCACAACCTCCAATTAAAATATAGATTAGCAAAATAGAGGATAAAACAAGATACAACTATAGACTGTCTGTAAGAGACTTGTCTCATAGGTTAAAAACACTCACAGGCTGAAGGTTAAAGGATGGAAAAATATATATTTCATAAAATGGGGTCTGTGAACAAGACACAGTAGCTATTCTCAAATCTGACAAAGTTGATTTCAAGAAAAAATTAATCAAAAGAGACAAAGAAAGCCCTTGTATCCTGATAAAATGAACAATCCAACAAGAAGGTATTATGATAGTAAATGTACATGCCTCAAAAGTCAGCATACTCAAATACATTTAAAAGCAACTCCTTGATATTCAATCCCAGGTGTACCCCAATATAATAATTCCTATCACCAATAGACATGTCATCAAAGTATAAAATCAATAAAGATATATCCAACTCCAACCCAAATAATACTATAAATCAAATGGACCTAATCGACATCCACAGAATATTTCACACCCAAAGAGTGGATTTCACCTTCTTCTCAGCAGCATAAGGAAACTTTTCCAAAATATACCATATTCTAGGCCATGATGTGAGTTAGCAAATACAAAAAAAATTGATATAATCTCATATATCCTATTGGACTACAGTAAGATGAAATACTAGAAACCACTAGCAAGTAAAATAATAGAACCCACATAAACACATGGAGATTAAACAATACTCTTTTCAATAAAGAATGGAACAAAGAATAAATGATAGAAGAAATCAAGAAATTCTTAGAAACAAATGAAAACAAAGAAAAAATATAAAAATCTCCAGGACAGTATGAAAGAAGTACCAAGAGAAAAATTTACTACATTGAATGCTTAGAGAGAGAGAGAGAGAGAGAGAGAAAGAGAGATACCAATAAATAAGCTTATTCTCCACCACAAGGCCTTAGTAAAAGAAGAAGAAACTAACCCCCAAATCAGTAGAACACAGGAAATGATAAAAATCAGAACCAAAATTAATGAAATTGAGAATTTAAAAAAATAATACACAGAATCAACGCAACAAAGATTTGGTTCTTCACAAAAGATAAATAAGATTGATGAACCCCTAGCCAAACTAACCAAAAGAAAGTCTGATAAAATCCAAATCAACAAAATTAGAGATGAAAGAGGAGATATCAACACAGATATATCTGAAATTCAGGGAATAACTGGAAACTATTTTGAAAAATTATACTACAATAAACTACAAAGTTTAGAAAACATTGATGAATTTCTATACACTTATCACCTGCCCAAAATGAATTAGGAAAATATAGAAAACCTAAACAGACCAAAATGAACTCATAAGATTGAAAGAGTAAGTAAAAGTCTACCTACAAAGTCCATGACTAAATAGATTCTCAATTGAGTTCTACCAAATTTTTTTATTATTATTATTTTCTTTAGTATTAGATGAACACAATATTTTTATTTTATTTATTTTTATATGGTGCTGAGAATCAAACCTAGTGCCTCACATGTGCTAGGCAAGTACTCTAATACTGAGCCACATACCCAGCCCTCTACCAAACTTTTAAACAACTGAAATTATTCCATGAAATTGAAAAAGAAGTAACAATCCCAAATATATTTTTTATTGTTACAGACTGCATTTTGATTCAGTGTACACAAATGGGGTACATTATTTCATTTCTAGGGTTGTACATGAGGTAGTCACACCATTCATGTAATCATACATGTACATACAGCAATGATGTCTGTCTCATTCCACCATCTTTCATACAACCCTCTCATTTCCTTCTACATAAACTAAAGTTCCCTCTTCTTCTCACACCCCCTGTCCCCCCACCCACATTATATATCATCTTCCAGTTATCAGGGAAAACATTTGGCTTTGGGTTTTTGGAGATTGGCTTATTTCACTTAGCATGATATTCTCCAATTCCATCCATTTATCTGCAAATGCCATAATATTATTATTCTTTATGGCTGAATAATATTTCATTGTGTATATATACCACAGTTTCTTTATCCATTCATCTGTTGAAAGGCATCTAGGTTGGTTCCACAATCTAGCTATTGTGAACAAACCTGCTATAAACATTGATGTGGCTGTGTTACTATAGCATGCTGATTTTAAGCCTTTGGGTATAAACCGAGGAGTGGGCTAACTGGGTCAAAAGGTAGGTCCATTCCAACTTTTCTGAGGATTCTGTACACTGCTTTCCAGAGTGGCTACGCCAATTTGCAACTCCACCAGCAATGTAAAAGTGTGCCTTTTTCCCCACATCCACACCAACATCTATTATTGTTTGTGTTCTTGATAATAGCCATTTTAATTGGAGTAAGATGAAATCTTAGAGTTGTTTTAATTTGCATTTCTCTAATTACTAGAGATGCTGAACACTTCTTCATATATTTATTAATCATCTGTATGTCTTCTGTAAAATGTCTGTCCAGTTCCTTGCCCCATTTATTGATTGGGTTCTTTGTGTAAAGTTTTGTAAGTTCTTCATAAATTTTGGAGATAAGTGGTCTATCTGAAGTGAGTGTGGAAAAGATTTTCTCCCACTCTATAGGTTCTCTCTTCACATTCTTGATTGTATCCTTTGCTGAGAAAAATCTTTTTAGTTTGAGTCCGTTCCATTTATTGATTCTTGCTTTGATTTCTTGTGCTTTGGGAGTCTTGTTGAGGAAGTATGATCCTAAGCCAATGTGATAAAGATTCAGGCCTTCTTTGTCTTCTGTTAGGTGCAGGGTCTCTGGTCTAATTCCTAAGCCCTTGATGCATTTTGAGTTGAGTTTTGTGCAGGGTGAGAGATAGAGTTTTAATTTCATTTTACTGCATACAGATTTCCAATTTTGCCAGCACCATTTGTTGAACAGGCTATATTTTCTCCATTGTATGTTTTTGGTGTCTTTGTCTAGTATGAGGTGACTGTATTTATGTGGGTTTGTCTCTGTGTCTTCTCTTTTGTACCATTGATCCGTCTGTCTATTTTGATGCCAATACCATGCCATTTTTGTTACTATTGCTCTGTAGTATAGTTTAATGTCTGGTATTGTGATACCTCCTGTTTCACTTTTTCTACTCAGGATTGTTTTGGCTATTCAAGGTCTCTTGTTCTTCCTGATTAAATTCATGATTGCTTTCTCTATTTCTATAAGGAATGTCATTGGGATTTTAATTGGAATTGCATTGAATCTGTATAGCACCTTTGGTAGTATGGCCATTTTGACAATGTTAATTCTGCCTATGCAAGAACATGGGAGATCTTTCCATCTTCTAAGGTTTTCTTCACTTTCTTTCTTTCTTTATTATTCTGTAGTTTTCATTGTAGTGGTCTTTCACCTCTTTTGTTAGATTGAGTCCCAAGTTTTTGTTTGTTTGTTTGTTTATTTGTTTTTGAAGTTATTGTGAATGGAATGGTTTTTCCTAATTTCTCTTTGAGAGAATTCATCACTTATGAATAGAAATGCATTAGATTCATGTGTATTGATTTTATATCCTGCTACTTTGCTGAATTTATTTATTAGTTCTAGAAGTTTTCTAGTGGAGTTTTTTGAATCTTCTAAATATAGGATCATGTCATCAGCAAATAGGGACAGCTTAAGTTCTTCTTTTCCTCTTTGTATCCCTTTAATTTCTTTGGTCTGTCTAATTGCTCTGGCAAGTGGTTCAGGGATGATGTTGAATGGAAGCAGTGAAAGAGGGCATCCCTATCTTGTTCCAGTTTTTAGAGGGAATACTTTCAGTTTTTCTCCATTAAGAACTGTGGGCTTAGCATAGATAGCCTTTACAATGTTGAGGTATGTTTCTACTATTCCTATTTTCTTAGTGTTTTAAGCATGAGGGGGTGCTGTATTTTATCAAACACTTTCTCAGCATATATTGAAATAATCATGTGATTCTTAACATTAAGTCTATTGATGTGATGAATTACATTTATTGATTTCTGGATGTTGATCCAACCTTCTTTGTGGCATAGCATATGGTCTATTTTGGAGTAAAATCCACGAGCTGCTGAGAAGAAAGTATATTCACTCGATGATGGATGAAGTACTCTGTAAATGTCCATTAAGTCTATATCATTGATTGTATCACTTAGTTCTATAGTTTCTTTGTTCAGTTTTTGTTTGGAGTATCTATCCAGTGGTGAGAGTGGTGGGTTAAAGTCCCCCACTATTACTGTGTTTTGGTCTATTTTTTGAGAAGGGTTTGTTTGATGTATATAGCTGCTCAAAAGCAGTATGAAATATCCTTCTTTATCCCTTCTGACTAACTTAGGTTTGAAGTTAACTTTATCTGATATGAGGATGGAGACCCCTGCTTTTTTCCTGGGTCCATGTACATGGTATGTTTTTCCCCATCCTTTCACCTTTAGTCTGTGAATATCTTTTTCTATGAGATGAGTCTCTTGAAGGCAGCATATTGTTGGGTCTTTCTTTTTAATCCAATCTTCCAGTCTATGTCTTTTGATTATTGAGTTTTGGCCATTGACATTCAGGGTTATTATTGTGATATGATTTGTATTCCTGGTCATTTTGGCTTATTTTTGTTTCTTTTTAACTTGACTTGGTTTCTCCTTTGATTGGCTTTTCCTTTAGGATAGTTCCTCCCTTTGCTGACTTGTATTGACATTTTTCACTTCCTCCTCATGAAATATTTTGCTGAGAATTTTCTGTAGGGCATGCTTCCTATTTGTAAATTCTTTTAACTTTTGTTTATTGTGGAAAGATTTTATTTCATTGTCAAATCTGAAGGTTAGTTTTGCTGGGTATAGGATTCTTGGTTGACTTCCATGTTATTTCAGAGCTTGAAATATATTGTTCCAGGCCCTTTTGGCTTTTAGAGTCTGGGCTGAGAAATGTGCTGATATCCATATTGGTTTCCCCTTATATGTAATCTGATGCTTTTCTCTCAAAGTCTTTAAAATCCTATCTTTATCTTGTATGTGAGGTATTTCCATTATAATGTGTCTTGGTGTGAATCTGTTGTAATATTGTGCCCCTGGTGTTCTGTAAGCCTCTTCTATTTGATTTTCCATTTCATTTTTCAGGTTTGGGAAATTTTCTGAAACTATTTCTTTGAACAGTTGTTCTTCCTTTGGTTTGTATCTCTGTGCCTTCCTCAATCCCAATAATTCTTAAATTCAGTCTTTTCATGATATCCCATAATTCTTGGAAGTTCCATTAATGACTTCTTAGCATCTTCTCAGTTTGTTCAACTTTATTTTCAAGATTAAATATTTTGACTTCATTGTCTAAGAGTCTGTCTTCCACAAGATCTATTCTGTTGGTGATGCTTTCTATTGAGTTTTTAATTTGGCTTATTGTTTCTTTCTTTTCAAGTATTTCTGCTTGGCTGTTTTCAGAATCCCTATCTCTTTATTGAAGTGTTCTTTTTCTTCCTGCATTTGGTCTTTTAACTGTTTACTGGAATGATCATGCATTGCCTGCATTTGCTCTCTTATCTTGTCTTTTGCTTCATGGATCATTCTAATTATGCAGATTCTAAACTCTTTTTCTGTCATTTCTACTGCCATGCTATCATTGGATTCTATCACAATAGCATCTTGGTTTGTTAGGGACACTTTCTTCCCCTGTTTTTTCATATTGTTTCTGTATATTCCCCTCTAGCAGTGAAGATCAGAGGTACTGAAGTTTCCCCCCTGCAGGCTTATTATGACCCTGCAATTTTCCACTACCTCTCCTTTGAAGGGAAGATCAATACCAGTAGCACCCAATACAGAGAAAATGCAGCCCTGAACCAGATAGCCCCTACAAAGACTTTAACATTATTGTAATGAACAGAATGAGTTTGATTACCATTTACAGTGTTTCTAGTTGTGAACAAAAGGATGGGGAAACGTGTAGGATGTGAGTAAATAGAGGTACCTGTCAAAGGGCCTCCAGTCTCCTGTGGGTGTCTCAGGAAGGAAGCCTCCCTTCCAATGATGATGTCCATGCCCTCAGGAATAATTCAAAATGCCTACACCAGCCTCCAAAGAAGCTGGGGAGCCCCCAGGAGGGTGCACCAAGTCAGCACTGAGGCAGGTGCAGTGACCCTGTGCAGTGGGGGGACCGGTGTCCATCCATGGTGGGGGGGTGCAGGTCAAAAATTCTTAATAAAATATTA
The DNA here is from genome assembly GCF_902686445.1 of Sciurus carolinensis. Classification (NCBI taxonomy): domain Eukaryota; kingdom Metazoa; phylum Chordata; class Mammalia; order Rodentia; family Sciuridae; genus Sciurus; species Sciurus carolinensis. The sequence continues at coordinate 145,678,266 of NC_062214.1, forward strand.
GCAAACCACATTCAACAACACATTAAGAATATAATATACAACAAGACTAAGTGGGCTTCATCCCACAAACTCAAGGTTTTTTTAACACACACAAGTCAATAAATGTAATTCACACCTACACCTAAACCCATTTTTCATAGCAGTGCTTTAAACAGAGCTGTTCACAAGTGGATCTCATCGCCTTTGAGAGGCCGTGGCTGTGCCCCTCAAAGTGAATTTGGAGGTTCCACACTCCTCCTGACCAGTCCTTCTGGGGCCAGAGCCTGTGCTCTTCCAGTGAGCCCCCAGTTGGACCCCCAGCTGCCACCTGGCTGACTTCACCTTCCCCCTGTGCAGACTGAGACATGATGGCCCAGTACGTCACTCAGGTCCACTCCATCCATATGGTGAAGGTGGAGGAGATCGCAGCCAACAAGTGCCAGTGGCTGGCCATCAAGCAGTTCCTTGACTCCAAGGTCAAGTTCCCACTGCCCCATTGGGTCCTGCATTGCCAGCACAAGCCATACCTCACCATCAAGAGGACCAACACCTTCTTCTAGGTTCAGAGTCCCTCCAGTTTACCCAAATAAAATCCTTGGGAACACCCTGAAAAAAAATGTAATTCACCTCATAAATATAATTAAGAACAAGAATCATATGATTATCTCAATAGATGAAGAGAAAACCTTTGATAAAATACAATTCATGTTAAAAATGGTAGAAAAAAGAGGGATAGAAGGAACTTACTTCAACATTATAAATTCTATATATAGCAAACCCAAAACCAACAAAATATTAAACTGAAAGCATTGTCTCAAAAATTAGGGATGAGGCAAGGCTATTCACTTTCACCACTTCTATCAATACAGTTCTTGAAACATTAGCCATAGAAATCAGGCAAGAGAAGGAAATTAAAGGGATACAAAGAGAAAAAGAAGAAATCAAACTATTACTATTTGCTGATGACATGATACTATACTATCTCTACAAAACCCCAAAAATTCCACCAGAAGACTCCTAGAGCTAATAAATGAATTTAACAAAGGTAGCAGGATTCAAGATCAACACTCATAAATTAATAGCTTTTCTATACTCTAACAGTGATTCAACTGAGAAAGAAATCAGAAAAACCATAATTTTCAAAATATACTCAAACAAAAATAAAATAATTTAACCAAGAAAGTGAAAAATCTCTACAATGAAAACCATAGAAGACTGAAGAAAGAAATTGAAGAAGATCTCAGAAATGAAAAGATCTCCCATGTTCTTGGATAAGCAGAATTAATAATGTCAAAATGACCATACTACCAAAAGCAATGTACAGATTCAATGCAATCCCCATCAGAATATCAATGATAATCTTCCCAGAATTAGAAAAAATAATACTTAAATTCATTTGGAAGGATAAGAGACCCAGAATAGCCAAATGAATTCTAAATAAGAAAAGTAATGGAGGAGGCATCAAGATAGTCAATTTCAAATTATAGTACAGAGCTACAGTAGCAAAAGCAGCATGGCATTGGAATCAAAGTAGTCATGAAGACCAATGGAATAGAAAAGAAGATCTGATACTTGACAAAGGTGTCAAAAATATATGTTGGAGAAGAAGACAGCCTTTTAAATAAATGGTTGTGAAAAAATTGGATATATATATATGTAGAAGTGTGGGAAGCCATTCATGACAAGCAGAATCAGGTTTGGCTGAGCCATGGGACATGGAAGTCTGACTTCCAGGAACTGGCAGTCATGAGACTATTTCAGATAGCCAGGGGTATGCGATTTCTGTGCAGAGTGGTTCACCACCTGAGAAAATGCTAATTCTACTGGGATGTCCTGCTAGAGCAAATGGCTTCCTTAACTCCACCCCACCCTGTTCCTCATAGAAGATGCTCCACCTGGTCTCTCTTTATCTGTATGACTATAAGTAAAGGGAAGGTGGGCTCTTCCATATTATTATTTGAAGCCAGATCTTAGCATGGCTCAATCCATCACACCCCCTTTGATTTAAAAAGGTAATTCTGCCCTGTGTTTATTCTATTAAATAAGTTTCTTAGTGATTAATCTACAGCCCTCACCTTCTTCTGACAAAAACCCTTTCCCTCACCCATGCTGGACATGGCAGAAACCCCTACATAGAAGAATGAAATTAGACTCCTGTCTCTCATCCTACACAAAAGCCAAATCAAAATAGCTCAAAGTCATGAATTAGACCAGAAACCGTACAACCGCTAGAAGAAAACACTGGGTCAACATCCCGTCATATAGGTACAGGTACTGATTTCCTCCACAAGACTCCAAAAGTTCAAGAAATAAACAAAAAAATTACTAAGTAGGATGCCATCAAATTAAAAAGCTTCTGCACAGCAAAGGAAATGATTAAGAGAGTGAAAAGAGAGCCGAAGAAATGGAAAAAACAATCTTTGCCAGCTACTCCTCTGACGGGGGATTAATATCCAGTATATAAAAATAACTCTAAGAAAAAAAAAATACAAATAACCCAATTAATAAATGTGTAAAGAAACTAAAGAGAAATTTCTCAAAAAGAAAGAAGAAACACAAATGGTCAATAAATATATGAAAAAAATGTTCAGCAACTCTAATATTCAGGGAAATGCAAATCAAAAATACACTAAGATTTTATCTCACTCCAGACAAAAAGGCAATTACCAAGAATATGAAAAATAATAAATGCTGGCAAAGTTGTGGGTTAAAAGGTACACTCATATTTTGTTGGTGGGAGTTCAAATTAGTACAACCACTTTGGAGAGCAATGTGGAGATTCTGCAGAAAATGAGGACTGGAAGTACTATATGACTCAGCTATACCACTCCTCAGTATTTATCTAAAATCAGCATACTCTTGTGATACAGTCACTACGATGTTCATAGCTGCACAATTCACACTAGCCAAAGGATGGAATCAACCCAGATGCCCATCAATAAATGAATGGATTGAGGAAATATGTTAAATTTGCACAATGGAGTTTTACTCAGACATAAAGAAGAATAAAATAATGGCATCTGCTGGTAAATGGATGAAAATGGGGGAAAAAATTGGGCTAAGTGAAATAAGCCAAACTTAGAAAATCAAGGGTTGAATGTTTTCTTTCATGTGTGGAAGCTAAAGCAAAATAAGGGAAAGAAGGCAGTGGCGGGGAGGGGGGATCAGATATCATAAAGATATAGTGAAGATCAGTGGAGTAGAAGTAGTAGAATGAGAGAGGGGGAGGAAGGAATGGAAAGAGAATGAAATGCAGAATGAATATAACAGAATCATGTTATATACATATACAAATGTACCAAAGGGAATTTCTTCTTTACGTATGTGTATAAAATACCAACCAAAAATAAATAAATAAAGGAGTGTGTTTAAGTCACCTTTTTTTGTTGCTGTGACCAAAAGACCTGTCAAGAACAATTTGAGGAGGAAAAGTTTCTTTAGAAGCTCACAATTTTAGAGGTCTCAGTCCCTAGACGGCCAATTCCATTCCTCAGGTATGAGGTGAGATAGGACATCATGGTGAAAGAGGGTGGCGGAGGAAAGCAGCTGAGAGCATGGCAAGAGGAAGCAGAGTGAGACTCCACTCACCAGGGATAAAATATATACTCCAAAGTCATGTCCCCAAAGACCCCCCTCCTCCAGCCACACCCAACCTAAATTCAGTTACCACTCTTTATCCCTATCAGGGGATTAATTCATGATTGGGATAAGGCTCTCATAACCCAAGCATTTCACTTCTAAACCTTCTTGCATTGTCTCTCACTTGAGCTTTTTGGGGATACCTCATAACTAAACCATAACAGAGTAAAAGGAGGATTAGTGGAGTAAGGAGGGAAAAAAGAGGGATGGAAGAGGGGGGGAAATGGGAGGGGTAATGGGGATTGAAATCATATTACTTATTGTATAATTTTATCAAAAGGAACCAAAATACTATTTGTAATCATAATGCTCTGACAAAAAAAAAAGTGCTGGGGCTGTAACTCAGTGGTAAAATGTCCCTGGGTTCAATTCCCAGTATGAAAGAAAGAAAGAGAAAGGAAGGAAGGAAGGAAGAAAGGAAGGAAGGAAGGATGGGTGGATGGATTTGCATTCCAAAAGACCACAAAATTATGAGAAGTTCCACAAATATAAGATTCTTCCCTTTTTTTTATAATCTTTAAATTAATAAACCTATTTTTAAAATTTGGGGGTAAAGTGAATATATTTCAAATTAAGTTATGAAATTAAATAGTTCCAGAAAGAAGTATAATATGGTCTAAGATATGAATGATACTTCAAAAAAATGCAATGACCAATAAGACACGAATATATTCTCAACATTATTTAAGTGCAAATTAAAATTACAGTATAATATTACTACACCCACACACCAGAATATCTAAAATTAAGGAGACTGATAATACAGGATGTTGGTATGGATATAGAGTAACTGGAATTTTCATACATCGTTGGTAGGATTGTGAAATGATTCAAGCACTTTAGAGAAATATCTGGAAGTTTCTTACAAAAGGGAATATACACTTATTCTATGTACTAGCGATTATAATTCATGTATTCATCCAATGAAAACATTTTCTTAAAAAGTTTACCAAAAATATTTATATAGGAATTATATCCAAAATAGAAACAGTCTAGAGCATGAAAAAGAATAAACACAATCCTACATATTCATACAATAATACTTGTTAATGATAAAAAAAATCTCCTAATGTAGAAACAAAATGGGTAAATCTCAAAATACTATGCTTCTGTAAAGAAGCCTTCTATAAAAGTCTACACACTCTATCTGAAGTATATGTGGCAAAGATTTTCTCCTACTCTGTAGGCTCTCTGTTCACCTTGTTGATAGTTTTCTTTGCTGAGAAAAAGCTTTTTAGTTGGAATCTATCCCAATTATCGATTCCTGCTTTTATTTATTGTGCTTTGGTAGTCATGTTAAGGAAGTCTGGTCCTAAGCCAACATGATGAATATTTGGACCTATCCCCCTCTTTGGTCTATACCTAAAGGACTTAAAATCAGCATACTACAGTGATGTAGCCACATCAATGTTCATAGCTGCTCAGTTCACAATGGCTAGATTGTGGAACCAACTGAGATGCCCTTCAATTGATGAATGGATAAAGAAACTGTGGTATATATACATAATGGGATATTATTCAACTATAAAGAATAAAATTATTGCATTTGCAGGTAAATAGAGGCAGTTGAAGAATATCACGCTAAGTGAGATAAGCCAATCCCAAAAAACGAAAGGTCTAATGATCTCTCTGATAAGCAGATGATGATACATAACCATGGGAGGGGAGAGAGGCAATAATGGAGGAAGGATGCATTATATAGAGGAAAAAGAGGAATGGGGGTAGAGGAAAGGAAAAATAACAGAATGAGACAAACATCATTACCCTATGTACATGTATGATTATGCAAATGGTGCGACTGTGTAACCAGAGAAATAACAGTTGTACCCCATTTGTGTACAATGAATCAAAATAAATGTATATTTTTTAAAAAGTCTACACACTGTATGATCTCATTTACGCTACATTCTAGAAAATGGCTTAAAAAAAAAAAAAAACAGCAATTAAGTCTCCTGATGGTAGATGTGGAATTGACTGGGAAATGACATAGGGATCATCCTGAGCAAAAGTACTGTTCTATATCTTGTTAGAGGTTTGGTTTACATTGGTATATGCATTTGTCACAACTTTTCTGAGATGTTATTAAGTCTCATGCATTACATTTTATGTAACTTTTGCAGCAAAACAAAGACTATAAAAAAGAAGTGAACTCTATTTTATTATATGCATGATGAATTACTTAGGGAGAAGTGTACCAACATCTGCAATATAGTTGCCAAAAAGATATGATGGATTAGTGAATATTTACAGTGATAGGTAGATGGACAGATGTATTGCAAAGCAAGTATTAATAAGGTACTGTAAAAGAATACTTGCAGTGAGTGGAGAGATGTTCAAAATAACATTTTTTTCAAGTTTGCTATATGTTTGACATTATTCATGGTACAATATTGACAAAATGTCAACGAATGGCTTAAATTTTATCCTATTAAAAATTAAATGTAAAATTTCTTGTTATTGGTAGTAAGCCACTATAATACATCCTATAACTTTACAGTAATACATATCTTAAAAGAGAAAATAAAATATATTTTATCCACAAATTCATCAGGGCCCAAATATTTCAGACTTGATATGACCAAAGAAACTAAGAAGCAACAGAAGGAAAATACATGAACTTGTCCACACTGGAAATCTTTTGACTATCGTCTCAAGTTTTACTTTGCCAGTACATTTTTTTCTTTATCTAATATACATACAGCCACAGATTCAAAAGATCAACTTCTAAGTTATCATCATCATTATTTAAAACTAAATTAAAATGAATAGGATTCTTATTTAAAATTTTGTTTTACAGAAGTGTAAAGATAATGTTTGCCTCATAAAATATAAAGACCTATCTAGTAACCCTGAGATTATAAAACTCTATAACACTGCTATAACTATTTTTTAATGTGGAGAAGTTTTATTTTGATGAATCAACATGCTAATTTTGCTGTAAATTTGTGCTCTCATAAACTCCTTATGGATGGGATAAGAATGTATTATTTTTTTGGTTCCAGACTATAAAATCAAAAAGTGACTTTGGAAGATCTTACATCCTACATAAAAAAAAGCAAAAAAAAAAAAAATACATTTCAATGAATATCAGATCACCATGAACAATAAAAATCATTTATGAATAAATTTTACAAGTTACAACAGAGAGATTTAATATGATGAATTATTGTGGGAAGGATACATTTTCAGCATTTTCCTTCTTACTTAGGTATTCAAAAAGCCATGCTAAGAAACTTGTGTAATGATTGAACATCCTTCTTCAATATCATGCAACATAGAGTTCTAAGAATCTCCTCCTTGACCATATACTTTCGAATGCGGCGGCCTATGAGCCATGTACTAGTCAGTTTTGCTGAAGTAACAAACAATCCCCAAATCTGTGACTTAGAGCATCATTACTTTCACCCAATTGCACATAAACAGTAAGTCAGCTATGGCTCAGCTAGATGGGATTTATTACTCTAGTACCAAAGCAGGAGTAGCCCCTCTCTTAGATATGCCAGAGGAAACAGCAAGAAAGCTGGCCAAAAACTGGTGCATCTTTATAAAATTTATTTTCAGAGATTGGTATACTATGTTGGCTCACATGTAAGATGGAGAGACCAATAACTGTCTCAAAAGCAAAAGTCTTGAGGCCAATATCAAATCCAAAGACTAGGCAGTCAATACCTTTTGAATCAAACAAATTTATTGGGTTGGGAGGAACTTACTTACTATAGAAAAAGCAATATAACCTTAGAAAAAAGTTTTTGTTTTTCTAATTTTCTCTTTTATGTCTCTGCAAGGATACCAGTTCTTTCCATTTAAGTAGAAGGATGCTAAAAGAGAAAAGAAACATCTTCTTGCCCCATAACATTGATCAGAAGGCAAAATATCAGTAGGAACAGTAAGGATCAAAAAAAAAAAAAAAAAAAGAAAGAAAAGAAAAGAAAGAAAGAAAGAAAATCAAACAAATTAGAGGGTGTCTCCCTGTGGTGAGGAGCAAGGCCAGGCAGCCCCTGGTCTAGGCCAATGTCACCATGACCTCAGTCCCCAGTTGCTGCAGCAGCAGGAGGAGGACCACAGTAAGAACTTGTCAATTTCAAAGAGAAGCAAGTGGCAGCATTTTTAAAAAGAACCTAATTAAGATGTTTGAACTGAAAATAAAGCATGCAGGAAACAATGCCTCCCTCTCGCAGAGCTGCGTCGACTTGCTCAAAAATAACTCATCTGCCTTTACTAAGAAGGAAGAAAACATGCCACATCACTTGTACTTAAATCACCACCAGAGAAGATGAATAGCTTTGGCTTTCATTTAAAATTGTGTGAAGTTTAAACTAAATATTTTTATTCCTGAAAACCTTAAATATAAGTAAATAGATAAATACAGTACCTACAAAGCAAAGAAAAAGAAAGTATGCAAGAAAAACAGCAAGAAATACTGCATGAATAGAAGAAATGTCATTTTCTCAAACTTTGGCAAGCTCTACTAACCTAAGCTCTTTGAAATGTATTTCCAAACTCAGAAAACAATGAACTTAATTAGTGGTGGGAAGGATTGTACAGACTGAATTGTGTACTACAAAACTCCAACCCTGTTTCAAGCAAATTCAAAATTTTAGATTAAAAAAAAAATCACTCTGCCAATGATTCTCTAGGGAGTTTCTAGAAGGCTTGGTCTTGGACTAAGGTAGTTGATCTTGTTCTTGAGCTTCCACGACTTGGACTGCGTAGCTGCTGTTTCATCCAGCTCTTCAACTGCAGACCACCATTGTGGACTATCCAGCTTCTGGTTGTGTAAGCCAATCTAATAAATCCCCTTTTTATAATCACAAAAAAAAAATCAGAAGGAACAATCAAAGAAAAAAAAATCACTTCTAGGAATATGTCTCACACAAAATTACTGATTTTCAAAATATCTCAGAAATCTATAAATATCAATTATTCCATTAACCAATATTATTCAGTAATCTAAAAGTGATTGGAACAACTATTTTGTTAAATAAGCATTTTTAATGCCTATAATAAAGTTCTACTCCATTTTGATACCAAATTTTCAGTTTGCTCGATAAAAGAATTAAAAAATAGTAATATGACTGATAGCTTTATCCATTCATCTGTTGAAGGACATCTAGGTTGGTTCCACAATCTAGCTATTGTGAATTGAGCTGCTATAAACATTGATGTGGCTGTGTCACTGTAGTATGCTAATTTTAAGTCCTTTGTGTATAAACTGAGGAGTGGGATAACTGGGTCAAATGGTGGCTCCATTCCAAGTTTTCTGAGGAATCTCCACACAGCTTTCCATATTGGCAGTCCCACCAGTAAGAGTGTACATTTTCCTCCACATTCTCACCAACATTTATTGTTGCTTGCATTCTTGATAATTGCCATTCTGACTAGAGTGAGAAGAAATCTTAGAGTAGTTTTGATTTGTATTTCTCTAATTGCTAGAGATGTTGAACATTTTTTCATATATTTGTTGATTGATCGTATTTCTTTTTCTGTGACATGTCTGTTCAGTTCCTTAGCCCATTTATTGATTCAGTTATGGGGACGGTGTTTTGGTGTTAAGTTTTTTGAATTCTTTATATATCCTGATTAATGCTCAATCTGAGGTGCAGGTGGTAAAGATTTTCTCCCATTCTGTAAATTCTCTCTTCACATTATTGATTGCTTTCTTTGCTGAAAAGAAGCTTTTTAGTTTGTGTGGCGGGCGAGACCCGAGGCCCAGGGTTATGCCACATGCATCTAAGATGGCAACTGGCAGAGAGCCAAAGGGCATGCTGAATGCACCTTGAGAAAAACAGGAAGTGTTTACCATTGGCTGTATGATAATTAGTTCAGTCCCCTAGCGCGTGGACAGATATATCTTACATGTATGCTTGAGCTCGTGATCGCTTGACTTTTAATAGGATTGGATGGACATATTTGATTACAATTGCTTATGCATGAGACTGCTTATATATTGAGGGTGTGATCCGATAAAGGGAAGCTGCTTCATGAACCTCTGAAGAGTACATGTCGTTTGTCCCGCTGGTTGGCGGCAAGCAGCAAGTGGTGGCCCGGACGGGGAATCAGTGAGCACTCAGGTAAGTAAAAGACAGTTTCGCTAGCGTAATTAACGAGGTTTCCCTATTTGAGGAAATGGTTGCCTTAAGGTTTTAACGGAAGATTCCCCTAGTGAGGGAATATAATGGAAGATTCCCGTAGTGAGGGAATGTAATGAAAGGCTGTTCCAAGAGACAGCAAAGGACGTCCTGTAGTAAATGAATATATGTAAGGTGTTATTTGTGTTACCTTTTCTTGTTTCATTTCTGTTTGTTGTTGTTGTGGCGATATGGACATTAGTTCGTTTCTGTCTGACTTCCAAAAAACCAAAATTTCAAGAATGATTAAGGGAAGGGGAAAAGATTTTAGAAACTGTAAAAGAAGAACAATCAAGTCGAGCTTCTGAAAGAGAAAGTAGATGTTCAGACCTCTGTGCCTCCGCCAGAGCAGTATTAACTCCAGAGATGGGAGTACAACCAATACCAACTTCGGTTGTGGGCCCATTACCTAAAGGAACAGTGGGACTAGTCCTGGGGAGGAGTTCTTCTGCTTTAAAAGGATTAAATATTGTCCCTGGAGTTATAGACACTGATTTTATAGGAGAAATAAAAATCCTTGCTTCTTCACCAAGAGGTGTAACAATAATAGCTCAGGGTGATCGCATAGCACAATTGTTGGTCTTACCCAGCTGCCATGATCAATATCCATGAAAGAATATTATTAGGGGAAATAAAGGATTAGGTTCTACTGGCCAAAATATGGTCATGTTAACATTGGATTTAAAAGATAGACCTATGACAAAGTTAGTGATAGAAGGCAAAAGTTTTGAGGGCTTATTAGATACTGGGGCTGACAAAAGTATTATCAAAATTACAGAATGGCCCAAAGCCTGGCCACTTCAACAGGCAGATCAGACTTTAAGGGGATTGGGTATGGCTTCCTATCCTAACAAAAGCGCAGCCATATTAAAATGGAAGGTGGCTAACCAGGAGTTATGTTCTGATACTGCCCAACTTAATGCAGTTGTGGGCAATCCTCAATGGAATCTAAACATGCTGACAGGCCAAGGACCATATGAAGGGCAAGGTAATTGGATTAATTTCCACCCCGGTGTGTATCAACAAATTAACCCTTAACTTTTAATCTATCATTATATGGATGATATTTTGCTAGCTCATAAGGAAAAACCTATCTTAGAGCAATGTTATAATTCCTTACTAAAGTCACTGGAAAGATGGGGCTTACACATTGCCATTGATAAAGTACAAATGACAGACACCAAAAACTTCCTGGGATCTATCATAAATGCAACTATGGTTAAACCCATAAAAGTTACTGTTCAGGTGGACAAACTTAGAACTTAAATGATTTTCAAAAACTTTTGGGTGATATTAATTGGATTAGACCTTACCTTCATTTACCCACCTCAAGTTTGGGCCCCCTATTTGATATTCTTAAAGGTGATTCTGACCCCCTTTCTAAGTGGGTGCTTACCCCTAAGGCTCCAACAGCTCTCAAGCTTGTTGAAACAGCTATGGAAAAGGTTCATCTTGATCGTATTGACCTAGCTAAGCATTTATCATTCATTGTCTTGGCCACAAATAAGTTACTCACAGGAGTGTTTTGGCAAAAGGGTCCTATTCTATGGGTTCACATAAATTATGCCCCTAACAAGGTCTTATCCTTGTTTACTGAATCTGTGGCAGAATTAATCCTTAAGGCGTTAAATGTATCCCTTTCCACCTTTGGTATTCAACATGTCACAGGAATTCCCTATAATCCTGGACAAAGCATTGTTGGGTGTGCCCATTTAATGCTTAAAAACATGCTTTATAAACAAAAAGGGGAAATAGGGGCATCATACAGATCCCCAAAAGACAAATTATCTGTTGCCTTGTTCATCTTAAATTTTTTAAATCTCGATTCTGAGGGCCGATTGGCTGCTGACCGTCATCCAGAGCCTAATAAAAAACATCTACCTCAAGTGCTCTGGAAGGACATTCTACTGGGACAATGGAAAAGCCCGGATCCGGTGTTAATCTGGACCCGAGGATCTGCTTGTGTTTTCCCACAGGACGCATAATCGCCAATTTGGGTGCCAGAGAGATTGGTCAAGGCCTCAACAGAGACCCAAAAACAGGAAGAAGATGAGGAGGCTCATCCCGCTGATGGTGTTGGCGATTTCTTACCAAGTTAATGGAGTAGACTTGCATGAACTATGGGGGATGGTAGGGACGTGGCCCTATCCTGTACCCCTTACCAAGTCTTCTATTCTATATCCTCCTATTTTTACAACAATTGGCCACATTTCTTCAGTCTGCTGTTCAATGGGGAAAAAAATGGTTTGGGGTTTTGTCCGTGGGAGGTTTATTGTGTGTTGTATCTGTTCTGTGCATATAGTGTTTATACAAAATGCATATACATCAGCGCAGAGAAACAGCCATTATTCACCAAGCTCTTGTCGCAATTGATGCTGGCTCATCCCCACAAGTCTGGTTAAATATGTTGGACCGGTAGTCAAAGACGGGTAAGATTCATGGGGAGCTCATACCGACGTAAGACAGGAAATGAGGGCTAGAGCCTCATTGTCCAATGACAGGTAAGGATGTTGCTCTGCCGTGGACAGCCTAAGACAGGCACGGTCTCTTTTATAAACAGACGGGGGAAATGTGGCGGGTGAGACCTGGGGCCCAGGGTTAGGTCACATGCATCCAAAGATGGCGACTGACAGAGAGCCAAAGGGCATGCTGAATGCGCCTTGAGAGAAACAGGAAGCATTTACCATTGGCTGTATGATAATTAGTTCAGCCGCCTAGCGCGTGGACAGATATATCTTACATGTATGCTTGAGCTCGTGATCACTTGACCTTTAATAGGATTGGATGGACATATCTGGTTACAATTGCATATGCATGAGACTGCTTATATATTGAGGGTGTTATCCGAATAAAGCAAAAGCTGCTTCATGAACTTCTGAAGAGTACGTGTCGTTTGTCCCACTGGTTGGCAGCAAGCGGCAAGTGGCGGCAAGCAGCAAGTTTGAATCCATCCCATTTATTGATTCTTGAGTTTACTTCTTGTGCTTTAGAGGTCTTGTTAAGGAAGTCAGATCCTATGCCAACATGGTGAAAACTTGGGACTGTTTTTTCTTCTATTAGGTGCAGGGTCTGTGTTCTAGTGCCTAAGTCTTTGATCCACTGTGTACTGAGTTTCATTCATGATGAGATAGGGTTTTAATTTTATTTTGTTACCTATGGATTTCCAATTTTCCCAGCACCCTTTGTTGAATAGGCTATCTTTTCTCCAGACTGAATTGTATACTATAAAACTCCAGCTTTTGTCTAGTATGAGGTAACTGTATTTATGTGGGTTTGTCGCTGTGTTTTCTATTCTTTACCATTGGTCTATGTGTCTGTTTTTGTGTCAATATCATGCCATTTTTGTTACTATGGTTCTGTAGTATTGTTTAATGTTTGGTATTGTGATGCCTCCTGCTTCACTCTTCTTACTAAAGATTGCTTTGGCTACTCTGGGTCTCTTATTTTTCCAAATGAATTTCATGATTGCTTTTTCTATTTCTATGAAGAATATCATTGGAATTTTAGCAGGAATTGTCTGTATAATGCTTTTGGTAGTATGGCCATTTTGACAATATTAATTCTGCCTATCCAGGAGCATGGGAGAGCTTTCCATCTTCTAAAGTCTTCTTCAAGTTTCTTCTTTAAAATTCTGTAATTTTATTTTAATTTTTTTAATACTTTGGCACTTTGAAAGTTTAAATGTTTATATCTTTATACATGTATGACTTTCAAGTAAAATTAAGATGCACTAAATGAAGCTTGGCAATTTGTGATTATATTTGAACTGAATGTGTGTGTGTCTCAAATGAAGCACACATACTGCTCAGTACTTTATGTAATGTCCCTAAAACAAAGTACCAAAATATAACCTGAGATTAGTTCAACTTCAAAAATGCTAACATCCAAATGCTTTCTCTGGTCAGATATTAAAATCCTGTGCTTCTTTGAATTTTTCCCCTGTGTCTTGGCTGACAGGAAGGATAGAGCCAAGATCAATGCCACAATCCTAACAAGCATAGCATCTTGGGTGTCTGTTCACCTCATTCCCTCTGCTATATTTAGACTCTATCTTTTCATTCTACTTCTAATTGCCTTATTTTGCATCATGCCTAATCTTATAAGCTACTTCAAATTTTTTTTCAGAAATAGGCAGGATATAAATTCTAAGTAAAAACTATTTAAAAGTTATAAAACTTTAGAAACTTTTAAGAAACTCTCTGGTGACCTAAATGTATCCTTTTTAGTTAAAAATTTATAAAATAGAGGAATTTTATATGAAAGCCACAAAATGAAAAATGGTGGTGCTGACTTGTAAGTATATAATCATCAATAAAAAGATTACAAATCAGTGAAAGACAAAGTTAGAGCAGTGTTTTCAAATACTTTTTTCAAGGCCACAATAAAAATAGTCTACACATTTATTATGTTTTAAAAAATACATTATGCTAAAATTTATCAATTTTATACACACACACTTCATTTTTAGGGGCCAGTTTATAACATGATGTTGAACTAGAATTTATTTCTTTGTCATTCCAATCCTTAATAGTCTCCTTACTGACATGTTATTTCTTTTGTTATTTTTCCCTAAGGTAACGAAGATTCTAAAACTAATTTGTGAATCATCGTATCTGTAGTTACTTTCTGCTGTATTTTATGCAAAAAGTTTAGTAGAGAAGGCTGGGTTTGCATTTCTGTCCTCTGGTTTTTAAAGGAGAGCTTTTTCCTCCCAATTTTCTAATTAATTAAATGAAATATTAGATAATAATTCACATGATGGGAAAAAATAAAGTTCCATTCAAATGTAACTGCTACACTTTAAAGTTATACAGTGACTTATTACTATTGCCATTTTCCTCAGACGACAAGATTTGGGTTTTATTCACTGTGTTATATCTAAAAATAGATTTGCTGAGCTTAAGAAAAACTCATCATTATTCAACTCTTTCTTTGGCTGAAACAATTCCAGTTCTTTTCAAGCAGTCTAAGAAAGCACTTCCTGTGTAGGAATTTGAAACCCTAGTTTGTATTTAAATTCAAAACCTAAATCATCCTTGTAGTCATCAACCCAGTATTTCTTCTGATTAGTCTCAAAAGCAATTGTATAAAAATCAACCCAATTTTTCAGTGATACGATTTCATCATTTATCAAGATGATAAAATCATCAGAACAAAATCAACTATACCCAAGTTCAATTTTTTAGGTAGATTCATGTTGTTATAAGCTATAGTTGTAAAAAATGCAACCAAGAATATTCACAAATGTGTGTGTTACATTATCTTCACATGCAAAACTTAGTTCTCAGAAAATTCAAGTTACTAGAAATTAAATGACGTTTAAAACAAACAATAAACTTTATTGTTTTATGTCGTTCTGTTTTCCTATCAAATTATATTGTATAATCTGTAAAAACATCCTATGAGTAACTATTTTTAATTACTTCAATAAAATGATTTATAGATGTTTTGAGTCTCTCACATTGAACAAATCAGTCATCTATTGCTGTAGAAGTTGCAGGGAAGAAAAATCAACATTGAAATTTATCAATTACTCCCTGGCATCTTCCTGGGTCTCTCCTCTGAGCTGGGGTTACTAATCCTTTACCTTCTAGTTGAACCCCACCCAGCATCTTAAACAAATGTTGATCTTAAGCAGATTAAGGACTTCTTTGCCCAGGCTTCTCTGAGCAGCCGGGTTTGGTAATAGAGAAAGAGACCAATGAGGAATTTTTGACCGTTAGGTTCCTGTGTTAGTTAGTTTTTCCTGCTCTCACCAAAATGCCTGATAAGAACAACTCAGAGGAAAAAGTTTATTTTGGGATCTCAGTTTCAGAGGTTCAGTCTTGTTCTGCTGACTCCATTACTTTGGGTTTGAGGTGAGACAGAAGGTCATGACCGAAGGGCAGGGCAGAGGAAAGCTTCTCAGCTCAGGGCAGCTGGGAAGCAGAGGGAGGAAGCCAGGAGCCAGGGACATTTCCCCTGCGACCTACATGCTCAGCCACACTCCCACCTACCCAGCAGTTCATTCAAAATATGAAGGGAGTTATAGCTCTCATAATCCAGTCCTTCACATCTGAACATGGCTGTTACCTCACACATGAGTTCCCTGGGGGACAATTTTAGATCCAAACTGTAACAACTCCCAAAGATCTATGAGCTTAAATGGAAGTAAGTCTCTAGTCTGGTAAGTAAAGTCCAGGTAACCATGTATCAGGCACATTGGGATGTATTTGTATTGTTCTCTTACCTTTATCAAGTGCAAGCCAAGACTGGTTAGGTGCCATAGTGCCTTGTGGCAGTGTATTGGTGTGTGTGTGTGTGTGTGTGTGTGTGAACAAATATGTTGCTTTTATTTATTTTTCTGTTTATTTTATTTTACTTTTTTATTTAAATTTTTATTTTTACAGACTGCATTTTGATTCATTGTACACAAATGGGGTACAACTTTTCATTTCTATGGTTGTACAAGATGTAGATTCATACTATTCATGTAATCATACATATACATAGGATAATACTGTCTGTCTCATTCTACTATCTTTCCTTCCCCCACCCACTCCTGCCCCATTTTCCTCTACATCATCCAAGTTTCCTTCATTCTTATCTCTGCCCCCACTGCCACCCCACCTCATTATCTATTGTCAGCCACTTATCAGAGAAAACATTCAGTCTTTGGTTTTTTGAGCTTGGCCTATTTCACTTAGCATAATATTCTCCAACTCCATCCATTTACCAGCAAATGCCAATTTTTATCTTCTTTATGGCTGAATAATATTCTATTGTGTATAAATACCACAGTTTCTTTATCCATTCATAAATTGAAGGGCATCTAGGTTAGTTCCACAATCTAGCTATTGTAAATTGAGCAGCTATAAACACTGATGTGACTGCGTCACTGTAGTATGCTGATTTTAGTCCTTTGGGTATAGGCCAAGGAGTGGGATAGCTGGGTTAAATGCTGGTTCCATTCTAAGTTTTCTGAGGAATCTCCATACTGCTTTCCAGAGTGGCTGCACCAATTTGCAACCCCACCAGCAATGTATGAGTGTGCCTTTTTCCCCACATCCACGCCAACACTTATTATTGCTTGTGTTCTTGATAATAACCATTCTAATTGGAGTTAGATGGAATCTTAGGGTAGTTTTAATTTGCATTTCTCTAATTACTAGAGATGATGAGCACTTTTTCATATATTTGTTGATCACCTGTATATTTTCTTCTGTGAAGTGTCTGCCCAATTCCTTAGCCCATTTATTGATTGGGTTCTTTGTATTTTTGGTGTAACGTTTTGTAAGTTCTTTATAAATTTTAGAGATTAGTGCTCTGTCTGAAGTGTGTATGGAAAAGATTTACTAATAATGGCACAAGTATCTCCTATTCTACATATTCTTATGCAATACGAGCTTGTTATTTCTCATTAAGAAGTGGAATTTATTTTTCTACCTCTTTGAATCTGACCATCCAGTAGAATACAGTAGAAAAGATAGTATATTAGTCTCAACATAGTCTTTAGTTGGCCTAAAAGTGTTCTTTCTTTGTGCATGTTGAAAATTAGCCATTATCAGTGTGAGTACTTTGGAACACCATCCAATAAGAAGTCCAAGTCATGTGGAAAGCCACATGTAAGAGACACAGTGTGGAAAGAATCCAAAGAACACCAAAGCATAAGACACGTGCATGCATAAGCCATTTTGGATTTAGAAATGATCACATGAAACACACTATGTAAAAGTCTACCATCTTAACCTGGTCAATCAACAGAAAGAGTGGTAAGTTATTGGTTTGAGTCACTATATTGGAAGTGATTTGTTACCTAGATAACCAAAACAGTGGTATTCATGGATTTCAGATAGTACAAATTCTTCCTCTCTATTGCCAAATTTTCACTGAATATGTATGAATTAAGAAATTTAAAACTGTCACTTCTCAAACAGTGCTCTAAATATAGTGCCACTGGCCAACATGTAAGTTATGGTCATCAAAAGATTCCTTGGAAAAAATAACAGAACAATAAATTTCAGTGACCTTCAACCTTCTTCAGCTGAAATCCACCTGAAGGATCCAGCACATGACTGTCCATTGCGTTTACTCATTACTCTGGTATAAATCACACATGAAGAAAGAAGCATATGGAATGTGGGGGGGCATCAAGTCCTTTAGCTTGAAAAAGTACTCCAAGCCCTTGATACCAGCTCCCCCACTGGTTAGTCATAATCAAAGTAGTTAATTAAAATTAAAATATATTCATGTTTCTTTGTCCCTAGTGAATAGTGCTCAGAGAGTTTAAAACTTATCAGTAATACTCATTTTTATGATCACGTAATAAGGTGGTAACTTTAAATAAAATCTCAAGACTTTTTATTGCCATATAATAATTATACATATGTGTGATAGTTTAATGCCTGCATACAATGTATAATGATAAAATCAGGGTATTGTTCACTTTTATCTCTTTAAACATTCATCATTTCTATGTATTAGGGAACTTCAAACTCCTCTCTTCTAAATCTTCACAAAATGTATAATAAATTATAAGGAACTATAACTAACCCTACTATAACTACCTTATAACTATAACTACCTACTATAACTATAACTACCTTACTAACCTATGGAACATTAAAACTCATTAATCTTAT
This sequence comes from Sciurus carolinensis, assembly GCF_902686445.1. NCBI lineage: Eukaryota > Metazoa > Chordata > Mammalia > Rodentia > Sciuridae > Sciurus > Sciurus carolinensis. The sequence continues at coordinate 145,696,633 of NC_062214.1, forward strand.
AACTAGTTGGGAATCCATTATCCAACCTCCTTCTATGTGCTCACCTTCTTATCCTTCCTAACCTTTAGTGACTACTATTCTACCTGCTACTTCCATGAAGTAAAAGTTTTAGCCCCTGGGTATGAGTGGAGTATTTGTTTTTCTATATTTGACTTATTTCACTAAACCTAATATCCTCTAGTCTCATCCATGTTATTGTGAATGATAGGATTCCATCCTTTTTAATGAGTTAATAGTATTCCATTGGGTAAATAAACCTCATTTTGTTTTTAGCTGTTCTTTCATTGATGGCCATACAATACTTGCTACTGTGAATAGTGATGCAAACAACATGGGAGTGCAGGTATCTTTTTGGTATATTAATTTTATTTCATTTCTTTTGGATATACACCTACTAGGAGAATAGCTGGATCATATGGTAGCTTTATTTTTAGTTTTCTAATGAAATTCCATACTACTTTTCATTATGGCTATCCTACTTTAAATTCCCACCAAAAATGTATGGAAGCACATTTTTATCTGCATCCCCACCAGCATATTTAATTTTTGCCATTTTAATTATAATTGTTCTAGCCAGAGTGAGATAATATTTTGTTGTGGTTTTAATTTGCATTTCCCTGATAATCAGTGATATATACTATTTTTATATACTTATTCATCATTTGTATATCTTCTTTCAAGAAATGTCTTCTCTGGTCATTTGTTTAGATTTTAGTTGGATTATTTAGGATTTTTTTCTGTGAAGCTCTTGAGTTCCTTATATTTATATATTAATCCCTCGTCAGATGAGTAGATTGTAATGTTAGCATTTTGTATATTATCTCCACTGATGATTGTTTCCTTAGCTGTGCAGAAGCTTTCTACATTGATATAATCCCATTTGTGTGTTTTTGCTCTTACTGTGTAATGCCCAAGTCGACGAGTTCCCCAAAGACCACCAGGGAGCCAGAGTCCAATGCAAGCGCAAAAGGACCAGTTTATTCAAGCAGCTGCTCTGGCACTCGACACAGACCAGCTTAGCAGTCCATGCTGAGTACCTGGAGCAGAAGTTTACAAGCTGTTTTATACACTTCAGACAAAGGGGCTCAGTTTCTCTTTTACAATTGGAGGGTTTGTGTACTTGTTTGCATATCAGGATACGTTTTGGCTGCCAAGTGTTAATCATCATAGTAACCACTGGTCTATATGAGATCAGCGGTGAGGTCAGCTTGACCACAGTCAGGGGGGGATTCCCCATTACCCCTGGCAACAGCCTAAATTAGCTGCCAAGGTCATCCTGTTATCTAGCTAGGCTGACTTCAGCTCATCTGCAGTTTTTCATTTTTAACCCCTTTTTAGCATCAGCAGCTCTGACAACTTTTTAAGTTAACTCATTGGGGCCTTACAACTGCCTGTGTTTTGGGGGTCATATCCAAAATATCATTGACTATACTACTATCTTTAAATGTATTCCCTGTGTTTTCTTCTAGTATTTTTATAATTGGGTGCCTTACATTTACGTTTTTGATATCTTTTGAAAGAATTGTTGAATGCAATGGAAGGTGTCTAGTTTCCTTCTTCTGCATATTTAGTTGTCCCAGCATGATTTACTGAAGATACTGTCCTTCCTTTGATGTTCTTGGGGCCTCCATTGAAGATCAGTTGGTTGTAGATGCACAGGTTTGTATCAGGAGTCGTACTCTCTTCTCTTGGTCTCTGTCCATTTCTGTGCCAGTACCATGCTAGTTTCATCTCTGCCACTTTGTAGTCTGTCTATCTGGTATTTTGATGCCTCCTGCTTTCTTCCTTTTGCTTAAGATTCTGGGAATTTTGTGGTTCCATATGAATTTTAATATTTTTTTTATTTAAGTGGAAATGTTATTGGATAGGGATTACATTGAATCCGTAAATTGCTTTGGTGATATTATGGATATTTTCTCGATATTCCTTAGTACAATCCGTGAACATGGATATTTTCATTTTCGTGTGTCTATGTGTGCGTGTTATCTTCAATTTGTTTTGATTAGGTTTTTGCTCTTGTGATTAAAAGACCTGACAAGAACAATTTTAGGTAGGAAATGTTTGTTTTGGGACTCACAGTTTGAGAGGTCTCATTCCATAGACACCTGGCTCCATTCCTTGGGGCTCAAATTGAGGCATAAAATCATGGCAGAAGAGTATGGCAGAGAAAAGCAGTTGGAAATGTGGCACCAGAAAGCAGAGAGAGAGAGAGAGATCCACTCAACTAGGACAAAATATATATACCCCAAGGCATGCACCCAGGGACCCCCTCCTCCACTACATCCTACCTCCCTACAGGTACCACCCAATTAATCCCTACTGGTAGATTAATGCACTGCTTAGGTTAGGGTTCTTATTTCATTTCTTGTATTGTATTATACATGAGATTTGGGGGGACACCAAATATCTAAATCATAACAACTTCATTAATCTGCATTTTGTAATTTTCATGAAGAAAACATTCTCTACCTTGGTTAAATTTATTTCTAGGTATTTTTTTTAAACATTACAAATGAGATTGATCCCTTGATTTCTTTCTCAGCAAGATTATTATCAATGTATACAAATGCTACTGATTTTTATGTTTTGTCTTCTACAATTTTATTTAATTCATTTATCAATTCCAAGAATTTTTCTTCCTTTTTCTTTTTTCCTTTTTTTTAGGAGTCTTAGGTTTTTCTACATATAAAATCATGTCATTTGAAAAGAGATATAATTTGACCTCTTACTTTTCTATTTGTAAGGCCTTTATCATGCAAAATTGTTCTGGCAAAGACATCCAATACTATGTTGAATAAGAGTGGTAAAAGTGTACATCTTGATCTTAAAAGAAATGGTTTCAGGGCTGGGGAGATAGCTCAGTCGGTAGTAGTGCTTGCCTTGCAAGTTCAAAGCCCTGGGTTCGATCCCTAGTACCGTAAAAAAAAAAAAAGAAATGGTTTCGGTTTTTCTCATTCAGTGTGATATTGGTTGTGGATTTGTCATATGTTGCCTTTATTGGATGGAGTTAATTTCCTTGTATACCTAATTTGTTGAAGGTTTACATTGTGAAGGGATAGTTAATTCTATCAAATGCTCTTTGTGGTTACTAAGATGATCATATATTTTTGTTCTTCGTTTTGTGGATATGGTATTATTGATTGGTGCATGTTGAACCATCCTTGTAGCCCTGAGATGAATCCACATTGTGGTGCATAATATATGCATTGTTTGATCGAGTATACAAGAATTTTATTGAGAATTTTTGCATCACTATTCATAAGGGAAATTGGTCTGTAGGCTCTGGGTTGGGGCATTTATTCTGTTCTGTTGTTTTTATGTCCTTGTCTGGTTTTGGAATCAGAGTAATTCTGGCTTTGTAGAATGAATTTAGAAGTCACCCCCACCCCTTTTAATACTTTGGGAATAATGTGAGAAAAATTTATGTCAGTTCTTCTTTAGAAGTTTGTTAAAGTTCATAAGTGAAGCCATCTGGTTCTGGACCTTTCTTTACTTGGAGTGCTTTATTACTGATTTGATCTCATTGATAATTATTACCCTGTTAGGTTTTCTATGTTTTATGACACAACTGTGGTTAGTTGTATATATCCAGAAATTTATTCATTTCTTATAAGTTTTCCAATTGGTTGGTATGATAGTTTCATAACAATCCCTAATGATCCTCTGTATCTCTGTAGTATCAGTAGTACTGTTTCCTTTTTTTAATCTCTGACTATGATTTTATCTTTTTCTTGACCAAATTAGCTAAAGGTTTATGGATTTTGTTTATGTCTTTGAAAAAATAACTCTTCAATTCTACAATAAATTTTAGTTTCTATTTTGTTTATTTCTATTCTGTGCTTGTTATTTCTTTCCTTCTACTGACTTGGGGTTTAGCTTGTTCTTGTTTCTCTAATCTTTGAGCTGAATCATTTTTTAAAAATATATGTGCTTATTGCTACAAACTTCACAGCTTTTGCTGTATCTCGTAGGTTTTGGTGTACTGTGTTTCATTTTATTTTGTTTCAAGAAACTTTCTAATTTTCCTTTTGGTCTGTGCATTCATTGATCATTGGTCATTCAAGAAAACATTGTTTAATTTCCAGGAATTCTTATGACTTTTAAAGTTCCTCTTATTGATTTCTAGTTTAATTCTATGGTAGTCAGAGAAGATATATTATTATTTTTTTAATTTTATTTTGTTTTTTAGTTGTAGGTAGACACAATACCTTTATTTTATTTCCATGTGGTGCCGAGGATCAAACCCACGGCCTCACACATGCTAGGTGAGCCACGACCCCAGTCCAAAATATATTATTTTTATGTTTTTAACTTTGTTGAGATCTGTTTTGTGGCCTAACATAAGTCCTATCCTGGAGAGTGTTAAATGAGTTGATAAAAAGAATATGTATCTGCAACTGTTGAACAAATATTCTGCAAATGTGTCTCAGGTCCATTTGCTCTATAGTACAGTTTACTTATGATGTTTCTTCATTTTTTTTTTCCTGAATGATCTATCCATCAATGAAAATGGAGTGTCAAAGTCCCAATCATTATTGTATTGGCATATAATTGGACCTAATAATATTTGCTATTTATAATTGTGTATTCCATAATTTGGTACATATTAATGATTGTGATTTCCTCTTATGAAATTGATTCCTTTTATCATTATACAGTGACCTTCCTTGCCTCTTTACATTTTCAACTCAAGTCAATTTGTATGGGGGCGGGGCATGCTGTGGATTGAACCCCCAAGTACTCTGCCACTGAGCTATATCCTCAGTTCCTTCTATTTTTTATTTTGAGCCAGGATCTTGATCAATTGCTCAGGTTGGCCTCAAATTTATAATCCTCCTGCCTCAGGCTCTGGAGTTGCTGGGATTACAAGCACACACCACTGTTCCCAGCTTCAAGTCTATTTTATGTCAGTACTTCTGCTGGTTTGGGGTCCTGTTCGCTTGTTTTCTCACCTAAAGTCTATGTGTATCTTTACTGGTGAAGTGAATTTCTTGTAAGAAGCATGTTATTAAATCATTTAAACTATTTTGTAATCATTGCAGCCAGTCTAATATTTTAATTGGGCAATATAATCTGTTATAATCAAGTATTTTTACAAGTAAAGATATATTTCCATTTTTTTGGCTGTATATCTTTTACTCCTTCTCTCTTGTTCATCTTTGGGTTTTGCTGGTTTTCTGTATTAATATGGTTTAATTCTTTTTCTCTTTTGTGTACCTGCTTTACTAGTGAATTTTGTGCTTCTGTGTGTATTTTTAATGGCGGTTTATCATCCTTTCATTTCTAGTGTAGGATTCCCTTAAACACTTTGAGTGTTTAAACATTTTTATTAAAAGTGTTTAAAAATTTAAACACTTTTATTAAGGTTGTTCTGGTGGTGATACGTTACCTCCATTTCGGCTTGACTTGGACTTAATTTCTTCATCATGTCTGAAAAATAGCTGTGCTGCTTTCACTTGCATGCCCCAGATTTGGAAAGTTTTCAGCTATTATTTCATTCAATAGGTTTTCTATGCCTTTGCTGCCTTCTGTCCTTCTAGAACAGCCATGATTCACATATTTATTTATTTAATTTGCCCCATATGTCTCATAGACTAGCTTTGTTTTTTATATTTATTTGTTTACTTACTTAATGTCTGACTAGATTGTTTTAAAAGACCTGTGTTCAAGCTCAGAAATTCTTTTGATCTAGTTTCTTCTGAGGCCTTCAACTGTTTTAAGTTTTCCATTGTTGAATTGTTCATCTACAAGACTTATGTGTTATTTTCTACAATTTTTCCTTCAGATTATGAATTTTTTCTAATTGCATTGACATCTCATCTTGTTGAATTCCCTTAAAATCGTCATTTTGAAATTTTTTCAGGTAATTCATTAATTTCCTATTCTTTGAGGTCTGTTGCTAGATAGTTACTATGTCCCTTTGAAGGCATCATATTACCTTGTCTTTTCATTCATCTTGTATCTCTAAGTTGATATTTGCACATCTGGTGAATCTGTTGCCTCTACCAACTTTATAAGACCACTTTTGAAGTAAAAAACTTTCTCCTGAAGATATGTCCTAGTGTCAGCGATATAAGCTTTGGTTCTAGGTAAGTGCAATTGTGAAGTGTCTGTGTAGCTTCTTTAGCTGTAATCAATATCAGTGATTCCTGTGTGTTCTTTGGTGGCCTAGACTACAGGGATTTGCAGGATAACTCCACCAGCTGGAACCAATTCTCTTAGATTGGGTTTGTGAGTGGTCTGGCATCATGAACCCAGTTATAGGCACAGGGCACCTCTCAGTTACTGTGGGTCATGTGGAAGCAAGGCCAGTTTGGCAGGCCAATGCAAGCAAAGTGTGGCTGGCACAGTAGTAGGAAGACAGGCCTCCTGTCACTTTCCTGGGGCTGTGTGGGTATGGAGACACTTTGGTGGGCCCAGGCATGTATATATAGCATAGTATGTCTGGTAGTGAGGATGAGGTACCTATCAGTGTATGAGCACCACACAGCAACCAAGTCACATGGTGGCCCTGGGTTGAGCTCCCATCAGTGTACAAGGACTGTGTGTGTGGTTTTATGGGACCTCAGAGGGCCAACCTACTTCAGGGTAGAAGGAGCCACAGAGATACTTCACAGGCCCTTGGTAGACAGACCCACTTAGGACAGATTGCTAAGCTGATTCTTAGGTCTTAGAGTGGGAAGGTGAAGCTGCCTATATGCTTCTCAAGGCCTGTGTGGGTTGAGCTGCTCAGAGCAGCTTCCCAAGGTAATGGGAAGGTGGACAGGGTGAAACATCTAGCTTACAGGACCGGGTCAGCTGAGGGCTATATGTACAACTGCATGGTTACTTCACAAGATCTCAGATGGGTAGGATTTTAAATTGGCATTTGCAGTAGAAGCCTGGAGAAGGACAGCAAAATTTGGTCTGAGCTCTTTCTACAGGGCATTGTAGCAATGTGAATTCCCCAGACCCCAAACTGGGTTCAGGGTCTGGGAGGGCCTCTCCAATAGCAAATCCAGATATCTGTGGCATTGTGTGGACTTCTTGGGGTCTCTTGCCTATACTTTCCTCACTCAGTGAAGTCCCTCTTGGTTCAGATCTTGATCTTGATTGTAGAGATGGGATAACAGGTACTGTATGTGTGTAGTTGGGCTCTACGACATCTCTGCCACACCCCTGGGGCTCTGCTTCAAATACTCAAGTAGAATGGCTGCTGGGTGTTCTTCCTCTTTCTTTATTTCAGGTTTTCTTTTACTTTTTTTTTTTTTCATTCTTATTTTCATTTGTTTAGGGGTTTTGCTTGTTTGGAAGCACATCACACATGTATATTCACTTTTCTGGAATTACTTCTAATTTGAGACTTTTCACTAGATCCACCCATCATGAACTACAATTGGTGCAATCATGGTATTAATAACCCTAATTCTACACCTTGCCATATGTATAATCTTGGAAAAGTTATTTAATCTACTGGTGCCTCAGTTTACTCATCATCAGAATAGGAATAATAATGGTACCTACCTCGTGATGTGGTAATAAGAATCAAGGGAGTTAATATGGCACTTTAAGTTTCTGAAAGTAGCAGGATTCATATAAGTGTTAGCTTTATTATTTTAAATCTCATTTATTATATTAGTACCACTCGATTGAAGAATAGCTGTATCAAATCCTGGTATCAAATGAATTTTACTAGACAAATAGCCCAAATTCTCCTCAGCGATTAGATAAACGGAAAGTATTTGTTAATAGGATTCTAGGTAGTGATTACTCTTATCACTCTTTTGATCTGTCTTATCTAGAGCTAGCAGGACAGTTTATTTCTAACTCATTGTGTGATTTTAAGGTAGATATTCTAATGCAAGAACGTCAAATTGAGCTGACCTAGTGAATAAGTAACACTACCTCAATCTGAAATGAACATGATCCCAGCTCATTTGATGAGTAGTTTCACTCGGACTTTCACTTTCTTTCAAAAAGGAGTAAAGCTGTCTATTGAAATGTACTTTGCCTCATCAAACATTTGATGCAGTAAGAAGCCGTCATAAAAGCTGACGGCAATTAAGCCTCAGATCCCACGCCCATCATTCTCAAAAGCAAGCAGAAGACAGTTTGCAAGTTTTTTGTTTTTCAGTTTTATAAGGGAACATGATATGAATGCTGTATGTACAGTTTATGCTTCATGATTCAGTGCTTCTTGCTGCTATAACTATTGAAGCTAAGAAACCCAACAATCAAAAAAGAAAAATACTACCAACAAGAACTGACTTGCTAGTACTTTATCCAATATTAAATCTCCCTTTTTTGCCTTAGCAACTGAATCCCAGTTCTAAAAGTACCAAGTATGCATTGTAAACATTTTAATTTAAAATGTGTACATTTACACTTATTCTCCTGTATTTTGATGTAGTGCCAGTCTTTTCTTTGAATATCTCCATCAATTGGAATTCTCCATTATCTTTCCTGAATGAATCACTCTTAGAATTCTTCTGAAAGTTTCAGCTTAGGTTTCTTTAAAGAGAAAGGAAGACATTTGGGTGGCAATGAATGCATATTTTTTCATAGATTTACATTTTTTTCTAGACTTTCATAATTGTCTCCTTACATCTAATTTGGAAAAGTTTTTAAAATAAAATTTGCCTTTGTGATGTATTTCTAACGTGTAAATTTTATTTTCATAGAACAGCACCTTTACTTTTCCCCATTTAAATATTATAAGTTTAGGTTATATTTCTTGAAATCACACAATTATATTGAAATGTGTGGCATACAGAGTTTGGGAGAAATATAATCAAATCTTGTCAGGGGGGAGAAAACCTGAAATGAGGGAATATGGCTGGTCATATTTGAGAAATGCTCTAAAACTCTCAGGACTCAGCATACCTGTTCATCATCAGAATATTTGATAGCCATAATGAAGAGTGTAGGTCTAGCAAGTGTGTGATTAAGTAGGGGTTAAATATGAAAGATTTTGCCATTAAAGACACCTTACAGAGTCTTTAAAATTTACTTCTTCTTCATAATCATAGTAATTATATGTAATTACATAATATTAAATATGTCATAATATTAAATATGTCATTCTTTTTGATCCTAGGATTTATGGAATAACAATGCCCTTCTGACTCAGTCACAGGTCTTTATCCGTCAGAAGACAGTAAGTTATTAGTTACTGTGATAGGTTGAATTGTGTCCCCTAAGAACTCATATATTGTATTCCCAGCCTCCAACACCTCAAAACATGACCTAATACGGAAATAGTGTCAGTGTGTGTGGAATGGATTAGGGAAGTCATGCGAGGGCAGGTTGATGCCTTCTTCCAAAATGACTGGTGTCCTTAAAAAGAAGGAAAGTTTGGAGACACACACACAAGGAGAACAGATGGTGAACATGAAAGTTGATAGTGAGGTGATAAAGCTACAAACAAAGGAATGCCAAAGGTTTCCTTCAAACTACTGGAGGAAAGGTAGACAGCACAGGACAGATTCTTCCACAGAGCTCTGAGAAGAAACGGACCCTGTGGTCCCCTTGATCTCAGACTTCCAGTCTTCAGAACCCGGAAACAATCAGCCTTTCTGTTAAGTCTCCCAGTGTGGCACTTCGTAAGGGCAGCCCCAGGCAACTAACACAATCACTCCTGTCAAGCTGAAACCCAACTTCACCTAAGTTTTCACTTGCTAGTTTCCAGAGCTTCTTACATATTTGTCATGTCTTCTTTTTTTTTTTTTTTTTTTTTTTTTTGTCTTGAGAATGTTTTATCATATGATATTTTTTCAGGCTTTTTCACTACCCTGGTTTATCTTTTAATATATTCCTAAATATAATGAGGTACCTAAAACTGAAAATGGCACGTGGGCTGGCTGGCTAATGCAAATAGAGCACAAAATCAGATCCAGACACGATTCTTTCTAGCTCAAAGTGGCAATTTTTGCAACCACGCTAAACTGTTCACCCACATTAAATAAAAATCTTAGTTTCCACACTTGCTTCTCCTGAACTATGTCTTCTATTTTTTGTCCTTTGTTGCAACATTTTTTTTGGCAGGGGCAGGGGTTGTTGGTGGTCCAAGGCTAAATCTTGTATGTTTATTCCCATGAAACTTCATTTTGTTATTCTGCTACATCATTCTAGCATGTTGGATCAGAACCTAATTCATTCAAGTCACTAGTAGAGTCGTTGAACTGTGGAAGGAAAGGACAGATTCCTAAGACACACTGCCAGAAACATTCTCCAAGTCAATGTTTATGTATTAAGTAGACACCTGGGATATATTTTATCAAGACATTACCAAAAAATAGCTATACTAGCACCAAGTCCATGTCTCTTCGTAAGTTTAAGAAACTTTCAATTACTTTAATAAAATCCAGATAAGCTCTGTCTCTACTGGAATTCCCCTGATCTAGCAGTCTACCAATCCTGTTAAAATAAGGAAATTGACCTAGTTCAGCATCACTTGTTCTTGGAGAAACCAGGCTCACTCTTCATGATCCCTGCTAAATAATATAATGCAGTTCTTCATTTCTTAAGAAATTGATTTCCAAATTTAGCTGAAATCATATCAGAATTCATTATGTGGATTTTTTTTCTTCATAAATCCAAATGAGCTGCAGAGTTTAACATTTCAATCTAATCTTGATAAAATTAAATCTTAGTTCATTTTAGAAAGCTAACTTGCAATTGCCTGAATGAGGAATAAAGAGGAATGTGCTTTTCTATGAAAAAAAAAAAATGTTTCTGACTTAGAGTACAGCAGTTGTTTCAGTCATGTAAATGGAAGTTACCAAACATGCTTTTGAAAAATAACTTGATTTATTGCAGAATTGAATAAGGTACTTGGATCTTCACAACTGCCTTCCTTGAAGGTATTTAGAGCACTTTATCCTGATTGATCTTCTAATCCCTCACTTAGATCTTTTCCTTGGATAGTTATTTGGCTCAGCCTCTCAATTCCTTCTAGAACTTTTTGTAAAATGTGCTCTGCCCTCTCCAAAAAAAGAAAAAAAGATCCACACACATTTCATCATTTCCTATCCCCTCCTCTTATTGTGTTTATAATAATTATCATTTGATAAATATAAATCTACATTTGGGGATTTTGTAGGTATTGTCTGTTTTGCTAGAATATAAACTATGCAAGAGTCAGAAATTTATCTGTTATTTTCATAGCTATGTGACCAAAGTTTAGTATAGTGCCTGGCACACAGTAGCTTCTCAACAAATCTGTGTTAAGTGAGTGAGAAATTCCACAGTTGCCCCAATGGGGTTGCTGAGTAAATACTTCACAACGGGGTAGTAAGAGAAGGTAGGCAAGAGAAAAATCAATGGAAACACCACAGTACAGCTGAAATCAAACTCACCTAAACATGTTATAAAATTAAATACAAAGTTAATTAAAATCATATTCAGTGTTTTAAGTATACACTTAATATTTTATAGATATAATCCATAAGCATAAAATAATTCAAGAACAACAAATATCACATAAACTGCTTAATAGGTTCAAAATGTCACTGTAAATAATGGATTTTTCCATTTATTATCTGAATTGTTTCTAATCCAAACATAAGAATAGGCCAGATTAGGGAAGACAGGCAGTCTCTGCTGCCTGCACTATCCATTTACCTCCCTGTTTACGCCTGGTCTCCATACATCTGTACATCATGCATACATCTGTACAAGCTATGCTATTGTCTTTTACTAACAGAAAAGAAAAATAATTATTTAAACAAGTAGTTATTTAAATAAGTTTCTAGTTTACTTTTCACCTCTAACTTTTTTATTGGTTTGTTGTTGACATTATATTTAATATTTATTAGAAATACATAATACCTTTGAGTTATAAATACTTCATTATTACCACTCTCCTTCTGAAACTAAGATTTTATATTCCATTTAAAGAAGAAAAGAATGTGGTTCCATTAAAGATTTCCAGAAAATATATAAAAAAGAAAATCGGGCTCTCCTCAAGGAAGTCTGTAAGAACACATGGAGGTTACTTTATTTCAACTGCATAAATTGAACCAACCAACCAAACTGGTTTCTAAATAAGCAACTGATGGATGTATATAATGTTCATTAATTGAATCATTCTAGTGTTAGGTAAACAACTAATATCTTCCCATGTAAAAACACTTTATGGTTCACAGTATACTCCCACATAACTTTGAGTCCAACATGAGTTACTACATCAGTATATGCCATTTTCAGCATCCAGATTTCTCCATTTTTCTCAGTTTTCAATTCTTACACAGTTGATCCTTCGAAAAGCTCCATCTGCCACCAAGAAACCAGCTCTTGAAGACAACAGAATATTCTCATTCTTTGTAATTTGCATTTTATTGAGAAGGAAGAAATACCTTGACCCACAAACCCTAAAGACCAGTGCAGGGCAATGAAGGATTAAGAAAGACACACAATGTGACTGGCTGACAGATTTGGCTCCATGGAAATGTTATGGCCCAGGCTATTTGGGCAATGACTAAATAGACTTCATTTTGCTCTGAGACTCCATGTTATGTTGGAAATGCTTCTCCCAGGGGAACACCTCTGTACCCATCAACAGTTACTTTCCATGACATGTTAGCAATACAAAATGACAAAATGACAATTCTTTTTTTGTTTTGTTTTGTTTTGTTTTGTTTTGTTTTATTGTAAACAAATGGGATACATGTTGTTTCTCTGCCTGTACATGGCGTAAAGGCATACCATTTGTGTAATCATAAATTTACATAGGGTAATGTTGTTTGATTCATTCTGCCATTTTTTCCCTTCTCCCCCACCCCTCCCACCCCTCCCCTCCCTCTATACAGTCCTTCCTTCCTCCATTCTTGCCCCCTCCCTAAACCCAACTCCAAACCTAACACTAACCCCTCCCACCCCCCATTATGTGTCATCATCCACTTATTAGCGATATCATTCTTACTTTGGTTTTTTGAGATTGGCTTATCTCACTTAGCATGATATTCTCCAGTTTCATCCATTTGCCTGCAAATGCCATAATTTTATCATTCTTTATGGCTGAGTAATATTCCATTGTATATATATACCACAGTTTCTTTATCCATTCATCAATTGAAGGACATCTAGGTTGGTTCCACAATCTGGCTATTGTGAACTGAGCAGCTATGAACATTGATGTGGCTGTATCTCTGTAATATGCTGATTTTAAGTCCTTTGGGTATAGGCCAAGGAGTGGGATAGCTGGGTCAAATGGTGGTTCCATTCCAAGTTTTCTAAGGAGTCTCCATACTGCTTTCCAGAGTGGCTGCACTAATTTACAGCCCCACCAGCAATGTATGAGTGTACCTTTCTCCCCACATCCTCGCCAACACCTGTTGTTGCTTGTATTCTTGATAATCGCCATTCTAATTGGGGTGAGATGGAATCTTAGGGTAGTTTTGATTCGCATTTCTCTTATTACTAGAGATGTTGAACATTTTTCCATATGTTTGTTGATTGCTTGTAGATCTTCTTCTGTGAAGTGTCTATTCATTTCCTTAGCCCATTTGTCGATTGGATTATTTGCATTCTTGGTGTAGAGTTTTTTGAGTTCTTTATAGATTCTGGAGATTAGTGCTCTATCTGAAGTATGATTGGCAAAGATATTCTCCCACTCTGTAGGCTCTTTCTTCTCATTGCTGATAGTTTCCTTTGCTGAGAGAAAACTTTTTAGTTTGAATCTATCCCAGTTATTAATTCTTGCTTTTATTTTTTGTGCTATGGGAGTCCTGTTGAGGAAGTCTGGTCCTAAGCCGACATGTTGAAGCTCTGGACCTACTTTTTCTTCTATAAGATGCAAGGTCTCTGGTTTGATTCCGAGATCCTTAATCCATTTTGAGTTTAGTTTCGTGCATTGTGAGAGATATGGGTTTAGTTTCATTCTGTTGCATATGGATTTCCAATTCTCCCAGCACCATTTGTTGAAGAGGCTATCTTTTCTCCATTGCATATTTTTGGCCCCTTTGTCTAGTATGAGAAAATTGTATTTATTTGGGTTTGTGTCCGTGTCCTCTATTCTGTACCATTGATCCACCTTTCTATTTTGGTACCAATACCATGCCGTTTTTGTTACTATTGCTTTGTAGTAGAGTTGAAGATCTGGTATTGCGATACCCCCTGCTTCACTCTTTCTGCCAAGGATTGCTTTAGCTATTCTGGGTTTTTTATTCTTCCAGATGAATTTCATAATTTCTTGCTCTATTTCTGAAGGTACATCATTGGGATTTTAATTGGAATTGCATTGAATCTGTATAGCACTTTTGGTAGTATGGCCATTTTGACAATATTAATTCTGCCTATCCAAGAACATGGGAGATCTTTCCATCTTCTAAGGTTTTCTTGAATTTCTTTCTTTAGTGTTCTGTAGTTCTCATTGTAGAGGTCTTTCACCTCTTTTGTGAGATTGATTCCCAAATACTTTATTTTTTTCGAAGCTATTGTGAATGGGGTAGTTTTCCTGATTTCTCTTTCTGAAGATTCATCGCTTATGTATAAAAATGCCTTAGATTTATGTGCATTGATCTTATATCCTGCTACTTTACTGAATTCACTTATGAGATCTAAAAGTTATCTGGTGGAATTTCCTGGTTCCTCTAAGTATACAATCATATCATCAGCAAAGAGGGATAGTTTGAGTTCTTTTTTTCCTATTCGTATTCCTTTAATTTCTTTGGTCTGTCTAATTGCTCTGGCTAGAGTTTCAAGGACGATATTGAATAGAAGTGGTGAAAGAGGGCATCCCTGCTTTATTCCAGTTTTTAGAGGGAATGCTTTCAGTTTTTCACCGTTTAGAATGATATTAGCCATGGGCTTAGCGTAGATGGCCTTTACAATGTTAAGGAATGTTCCCACTATCCCTATTTTTTCTAGTGTTTTGAGCATGAAGGGGTGCTGTATTTTATCAAATGCTTTTTCCTGCATCTATCGAAATAATCATGTGATTCTTGACTTTAAGTCTATTGATATGGTGAATTACATTTATTGATTTCCTGATGTTGAACCAACCTTGCATCCCTGGGATGAAACCCACCTGATCATGGTGCACTATCTTTTTAATATATTTTTGTATGCGATTTGCTAAAATTTTGTTGAGAATTTTTGCATCGATGTTCATTAAGGATATTGGTCTGAAATTTTCTTTCCTCGATGTGTCTCTGTCTGGTTTAGGTATGAGGGTAATATTGGCTTCATAGAATGAGTTTGGGAGGGTTCCCTCCTCTTCTATTTTATGGAATACTTTAAGAAGTATTGGAATGAGCTCTTCTTTAAAGGTTTTGTAGAACTCGGCTGAGAACCCATCTGGTCCTGGACTTTTCTTTGTTGGAAGGCTATTGATAACTTCTTCTATTTCATTACTTGAAATTGGTCTATTTAAATTGTGTATGTCCTCCTCGTTCAGTTTACGCAATTCATATGTCTCTAGAAACCTGTTGATGTCTTGAAATTTTCTATTTTGTTGGAGTATAGATTTTCAAAATAGCTTCTAATTATGTTTTGTATTTCAGTCGTGTATGTTGTGATATTTCCTTGTTCATTCTGAATTTTAGTGATTTGGGTTTTCTCTCGTCTTCTCTTTGTTAGTGTGGCTAAAGGTTTATCAATTTTGTTTATTTTTTCGAAGAACCAACTATTTATTTTGTCAATTTTTTGTATTGTTTCTTTCGTTTCAATTTCATTGATTTCAGCTCTCAGTTTAACTATTTCCTGTCTTCTACTACTTTTGGTGTTGGTCTGTTCTTCTTTTTCTAGAGCTTTGAGCTGTAGTGTTAGGTCATTTATTTTTTGAGTTTTACTTCTTTTATTAAATGCGCTCCATGAAATAAATCTTCCTCTAAGTACTGCTTTCATAGTGTCCCAGAGATTTTGATATGATGTTTCTTTGTTCTTGTTTACCTCTAAGAATTTTTTAATTTCCTTCCTAATATCTTCTGTTATCCATTCATCATATAATAGTATATTGTTTAATCTCCAGGTGTTGGAGTAGTTTCTGTTTTTTACTCTTTCATTTATTTCTAACTTCAATCCATTATGATCTGATAGAATACAAGGTAGTGTCTCTATCTTCTTGTATTTGCTGACATTAGCTTTGTGGCATAATATATGGTCTATTTTAGAGAAGGATCCATGTGCTGCTGAGAAGAAAGTGTATTCGCTCTTGGGTGGATGGTATATTCTATAAATGTCTGTTAAGTCTAAATTATTGATTGTGTTATTGAGATCTATGGTTTCTTTGTTCAATTTTTGTTTGGAAGATCTGTCCAATGGCGAGAAAGGCGTGTTAAAATCACCTAGTATTATTGTGTTATGGTCTATTTGGTTTCTAAAATTGAGAAGGATTTGTTTGACATACATGGATGAGCCACTGTTTGGGGCATAGATGTTTATGATTGTTATCTCTTGCTGATTTATGGTTCCCTTAAGCAGTATGAAATGTCCTTCTTTATCCCTTCTGACTAACATTGACTTGAAGTCCACATTATCTGAAATGAGGATGGATACTCCAGCTTTTTTGCTGAGTCCATGTGCATGGTATGTTTTTCCCCATCCTTTCACCTTTAGTCTATGGGTATCTCTCTATGAGGTGAGTCTCTTGCAGGCAACATATTGTTGGATCTTTCTTTTTAATCCAATCTGCCAGTCTATGTCTTTTGATTGATGAATTCAGGCCGTTAACATTCAGGGTTATTATTGAGATATGATTTGTATTCCTGGTCATTTGGTTCATATTTAAAATTTTTGACACATCTTGGTTCCTCCTTTATCTGACATTTCCTTTAGGATAATTCCCCCCTTTGCTGATTTGCTTCTTTGTTTTTTATCTCTTCCTCATGAAATATTTTGCTGAGAATATTCTGTAATGCTGGCTTTCTTTTTGTAAATTCTTTTAGCTTTTGTTTATCATGGAATGATTTTATTTCATCGTCAAATTTGAAGGTAAGTTTTGCTGGGTGTAAGATTCTTGGTTGGCATCGATTTTCTTTCAGAGCTTGAAAAATGTTGTTCCAGGCCCTTCTAGCTTTTAGGGTCTGGATTGAAAAATCTGCTGATATCCGTATTGGCTTCCCCCTGAATGTAATTTGGTTCTTTTCTCTCACAGCCTTTAAAATTCTGTCTTTATTTTGTATGTTAGGTATTTTCATTATAATGTGCCTTGGTGTGGGTCTGTTATAATTTTGTGTATTTGGAGTCCTATAAGCCTCTTGCACTTGATTTTCCATTTCATTCTTCAGATTTGGGAAATTTTCTGATATTATTTCATTGAATAGATTGTTCATTCCTTTGGTTTGTTTCTCTATGCCTTCCTCAATCCCAATAATTCTCAAATTTGGCCTTTTCATGATATCCCATAGCTCTTGGAGATTCTGTTCATGATTTCTCACCATCTTCTCTGTTTGTTCAACTTTGTTTTCGAGGTTAAATATTTTGTCTTCAATATCTGAGGTTCTGTCTTCCAGGTGTTCTATCCTTATTGGTTATGCTTTCTATGGAGTTCTTAATTTGGTTTATTGTTTCCTTCATTTCAAGGATTTCTGTTTGTTTTTTTTTTCAATATCTCTAACTCTTTATTGAAATGATCTTTTGCTTCCTGAATTTGCTCTGTTAACTGTCAATTGGTGCTATCATTCAATGCCTGCATTTGCTCTTTCATCTCATCTTTTGCTTCCCTAATCATTTTAATTATGTACATTCTGAACTCCCTTTCTGTCATTTCTTCTGCCATGCTGTCATTGGATTATTGATGTAACATCTAGATTTGTTTGGGGCATTTTCTTCCCTTGTTTTCTCATATTGTTCAGGAATCAGTGGGTCATTAAGATATTGCAGATATCCTCTATCGACTTATAATGTCCCTGAAGATTGCTAGTATATCCCCTCTTATCCTTCAGTAGCCTGAAGTCTTGGAGGAAGTTGATAATACGGAACTCCACGAAGAAGCTGCCTCTCTAGGGTGGTGACCCTCAGGTGGTGTATATTCCCTGCTAGTGGGCAGAGGTGCCTCCACTTGTTGACCAATGGTCATCCAATGGGGAACTAGGCTGTGGGCTGATGCAAGTCCTGTTTGTGCCTGTGTCTCTGGTTTTACCGTCCCTGTGGGAAAACCTCACCCGGCAGGGAAGACTCACCCGGTGGGGACGTCTCGCTGGTCAGTTTCCCTCCTAGAGGTTCCCCTCAATCTATAACTACCGCCTGGGCTGGGCTGTCTTCCTCTGCAATGTTCCCAGGTGCCCGGACCTACTTCCTGGGCCTGGGAGCCTCACCCTTCGCAGGCGAGTCTCCTTAGGCTGCCTCTCCCAGATAATCTGCCCGCAGTCCTGGAAACTTCGCTCCGCCCCTAGCCGTGTCTCTGTGCGGCTCTTCCAGCAAGAAGCCACCTAGCTCTTGGGACCCTGCTCTGCACCTAATCACCTGGCTATGCGGCCCCTCTTCTGAGCCACCACCTGGAGCCCCGTACAATAGCTCCGATACCCAGAGACCCGCCACACACCTCCTCCTCCGGACAGCCGCCCGGTTTCCGACGCAGTCACTAGGAGTCCAAGCAACTCACTTCGCGTCTCCTCCTCCCGCCAACCACCCGTAGCCCTAGGCAGTCACTCCGAGTCCAAGTGACCCGCCCTGTTCCTCCTCCTCCTCCTCGGGGTAGTCCCCCAGGTATTCAGGAGAGGTGGCTCCGAGACCAAGTGACCCACCACGCTCTTCCTCCAGGCAGGACACCGGTGTTCAGGAGCGATCGCTTTGAGTGCAGTCAACTCACCACTCGCCTCCTCCTCTGGCAACCGCCTGTGGCTCTGATGCAGTCACTCCTAGACCAAGCGACCCGCCGCGCTCCTCCTCTTCCTCCGGGCAACCCCCCGGTGTTCAGGAGCCCTCGCTCTGAGTTCAAACAGCTTGCCACGCAGCTCCTCCTCAGGCAGCCGCCCGGGGCCCCAGTGGTTGCTCCGAGTCCAAGCGCTGTGCTGAGCCGCCTCCTCCGACAATTCTTATATAATGAAAAATTGTTCTTTTTGATTCCTACTTTCCTAAACAATGTACCGCGTTAACAGTGATGTTAACAGCGATTGTTTAGATGTTACTAACCACTTTTTAGTTTGTACCTAAGTAAGGTCATTTTTGCCCCCTTCCCCCTTCTGCTAATGATTTTAGATCTCATGATGTTAGTTTGTAATTTTAAATTACAGCAACAGACACTTAAGGATTGATGTACTGACTTATGGTATAAAAACCCCTGCAACCCTATGGTTGGGGCTGTTCTCCCAATAACCATTTGTGGGGTGTTGTGTGAGACAGTCAGCCAACTGGTTAATAAAGACTCTCAAATTTAGACTTCTTAGTGGTGATTGGCCTGTTCTTAAGTTGCACCCCATAAGGTCAAACATTTTCAAAGAGAAAGCTGGGACCAGGTAGAATACCTACCAGAGCTAGCACAGCATATTTATATAAGTTGTTGTGTGGTACAACTTAAGAACAGACCAATCACCACTGAGAAGTCCAAATTTGAGAGTCGTTATCAGATGGCCAACTGACTGTCTCACACAATGTCCAAAATGGCTATAGGGAAAACAGCCCCAACCATACGGTTTAATGGGTTTTTAGACCATAAGTCAGTACATCAATCATAAGTGTCTGTTGCTATGATTCAAAACTACAAACATCATGAGATCTAAAATTATAAGCAGAAGGGGAAGTGGATCAGAATGACCTTAGTCAGGTACAAGTTAAAGAATGATTAATAACATCTAGACAATTGTTGCTAACATGGTACACTGTCTACGGAAAATAGGAACCAAAAAGAGAACAATTTTACATTATGTAAGAATTGCCATTTTGTGTTGGGAAACATGCTATGCTAAGCAACTGTTGATGAGTACAGAGGCGGGGTGTTCCCATGGGAGAAGCATTATTTCCTACATAACATGGAGTCTCAGGGTAAAATGGAGTCTGTTTTATTGTTGCCCATATAGCCTGGCCTATAACATTTCCATGGAGTCAAATATGTCAACCCTTCACAGGTTTTATCATCAAAAGGTTATTTGTTGTAACATTTCTGCAAAGCAGGCAGACTTGAAGATCACAGCATTTGCAAGCTATTATTGTTATCTTGTTACACTCAGAATTCTCTATTCCTAGCAGCTGGTGTTTGAGCTCAGTCAAGAGATATTGTTATGTGCCTTTGCACAGTATATCCTCAGGCAGGACATTACCATAGCTCCTGAGCAATCTTGTCCTGCACCATTGCACAGAAAGTTCCCAGGGCAAAGCACAGCCACAGCTCAGAGGCAGTCAAAGACCATGGTCAAAGTGTAAGAAGTGATATGAGGTACTGGAAATTAGGGTGTTCCACTGATTGCATGAGACCAAAAGCTATCACCCTTCCCCCACTTCTAATCCCATCTCTACCCATCTTGACTGGCAAGTTCAAAAAGATAATGGCAGGTTGTGGCATTTTAGACTGCTCCATAGGAGGCCTAAAGGACTCTAGTTGTTCATGAGCCCCACTTCAAGGCATTGTGACAGAATGATACTAAACAGTGACTACCAGCATCAGAAGCAGAGAACATACAGGGATATGTATATACAAACATCCTCACCCTCAGATTCCTTTGTAAATCAGGTCATAACACTTTAAAATACAATAAGGAAGCAGGTTCACATTTTTATGCTGCAATAAGGAGCAAACATGTGGGAGAGTTTATAGCTATTTATTTCTTTCTCAGCATTACCTTGATTGATGTTAGTATATTAACACAGGTAAGCAAGTTTTAAAGCAAGGAAAAAATTGGTTTTGCTATTGGCTATCTTACTCAAAGGCAGCAAAAAATAGAGGGAAAAATTATTAGTATCAAAAAGTATTGAGGAGAAAACATACCCACCTATAAAGCTTATTTCAAGGTTCTCTTATTTTAAAACAGCATTTATTGATCAGACTGCACTAACTTTGCCTTTTGGCAACTTGTTTAAAGCTAGACATTTCAGTGGCTGTGATCTAAAGTAATGTTTACCACTATAATTTACATTTAACATATTGTAGTTATATGAAAAATTATTTTGTCATGTTGAGATATTGGCTTTTATTTTCTTTTAATTTTGAACCGTTCAAGTCTTAAAGTCCCTCACTTAACCTTGCCACAACAGACTATTCTTTTTAAAGAGCCTGTTAAATAAGTAAAATGAATAAAATAATAAGCTCAAAGTGAGATGAGGAAATAAAATATAGAAGATTAGACTGAATTGCCAGTGAAATAAAACTGTAAATTTCAATTTCTCAGCCTAATAACAAAACTCAGACGACAGCTGATTTTACACATCTTTAAGATTTCAAAATACTCTAGAGAAAATTCTGTTTAAATTTTACCATAAAAGTAAAAGTAAAAATAAATAAGATAATCTCTCATTTCTGTTCTTGGAAGGAGAAAAGATCTATGGTTTATTTTCATTTTACTTGGCTTCCGATCTGTACATAGCTCATCTGTTTGGAATTATGCGAATTCTAAGAATGTGCTATCATGAATGAGACTTTTCCGGATGGAAGGTGAAGTCATCATGATAGAAGGGTCCATGAGGAAATCACAGTTGCCTCTTTGCTCCCAAGTAGCATTCATTTCTTAGGTTTCCTTAAAAGTGAGACTCAACTCTTTCCAGAAATAGATTTTTTTAACCTTAGCAACAAACTCCCTCGCAATCAGTACCGCACAGGGAAAGAACACAGGCGTCACAAGCTGAGAGATCTAAGTGACTGGAAGGAAGAAATGTTCAAAGAGGAAAGAAATGTGAAAGGAGTGGAAGGAGGTGGAAGCGAAAGCAGTAAAGCTGAAGAAAAGAAAGAAGCAGGGAGAATGTGGAAAAAGGCAAGAGATTGTCATAAAAACTAACTGAACTTAATATTTGTATTTATTTGTATCTTACCTTTTCTCTAAAAGCTTAATAAAGCCAGAATATTTGTTATTATTAAATGTTTTAGAATCCGTTAGGACAAAAATAACCTATTGAGGTCATCACTGACTTTTCAAATAAAACCACATACATTTCATTGATATCTAATCTGTTTTCAAAATCATTATAAGGTGCACCTTGATAAAATGTCTGCCATGTTTTAGAACGCAGCTGCGCATGAATGAAGTGGCTTATCACATGATCTTCCTGGAGAAGGATGAACCACACTTTAATGCCTGAAGTTGATTTTCTTGACTAAGTTGCTACCAGGTAACTTTTCAATCTGGTGTTTTAGAATCCAGTAATATGGGAATCTATCGAGAAATGCTTCCTATATTTTAAGAATCACCTCTCACAGAAATATGAAAGTGAGACTGCATTCTATTAGGAAGACAAATTCTAGTAGCATATTTTACCTATACTGGGTAAATTTTGCCTTTCAGGAGAGGGGGGCAATGAAAAATCCTCTTTGCTTAAAATATCACCTGCCTGTCATTCAACTTTGCAAAACCCCTTCCTGGATGAGATGTAGTACATTGAGTTAGGATTAAGAGTTCCACAGAAATTTCAATAATACAAAAAAGCATGTTTCCTTATCCTTGCAGCGATCATTCAGTGACACATACGGTGCTAGCTGTATGACCTCGTAAGCCTAATTTCTAAAAGTGGTGAAATGCATCGAAACACATTGAATTGTGTTAACAACAGGCTGCACTCACCTTTCAGAAACTCTGGTCCCATTTCATTCCATTCGTACAGTGGCTCTGGGATAAGGCAAATGCTGCATGAGCATAATGTGTAGGGAGGTCACCTCCAGCGCACACCTTCAGGGAAGAGTAGACATCCAGTAGCAAACCAGTCAGACTTGTTTTCTGAAGGCACAGGAGGGCAGCAGGCAACGCGTAAAAACCCTCCTTTCTTTTACTTTGTTGAACATTATTAAATAGATTTGAGGAGCTGGCAAATTCTTACCAGTGGCAATCAACAACCTGAGGAAGAAGCATTGCTATCGACAACTGCAAACCTTGGGGTCTTGAGTTGAAGAAGTTGTCTTTCATAGGGTTTCAGCCATCACTCCATCACTTTAGTGAAGTGTATTATTCTATTCCATTTTGCTTGACAAAACTGTGGGTAATTATCTTCTCTTTTCCACAATGTTTTTTGCTTTTTTAAATATATATATATTTTGTTTTGTTGTTGTTGTTGTTGTAGGTAGGAATGATACTTTTATTTTATTCATTTATTTATATGTGGTGCTAAGGATCTAACCCAGTGCCTCACCCATACTAGGCAAGTGTTCTACCATTGAGCCACAACCTCACATGTTTTTATCAGAATCATTTATGTAGTGGTATTTTAGTGAGAAACAAAAGCTAAACTTTCTAAATAGGGGTATGCCAGGTACATAAAAAGTTGACATCCTTTCAGTTAGTGGTTTCCAGAATCTGAATGATCTACAAACAAAAAACTCACATGTAATTTTACTGCCTTATGCACTGAACAACCTGCACGACCATACATGCAAGCTCTAGAGACTCAGGTTATTATTATTAAACAATAAGAGGCAATTTTAAAAGATCTATTACCACATTTTCAGAATAAAACATGGACTTTTATACTAAATTGATGTTAGAGTCAAGAAAAACTCTATAGCATATAATCAATGCTATAGCATATAATCAATGCATCACAAACTGGTAAAAGAAAATATGTGTTGTCTTCCATGGATTCCAGTTTGGAAAATGTTGCTCTGAGTGTTATTTCATAAACAGCAGAAAGGTCTTATAACACTTGGTGAAAATAAAGGTTTCTACTTTCTGTTGCAGGTAGTTTTGTCCCTGAAAGACTAACTTACCTGCTGTTGCCAAAATCAGTGACAGATTTTGACACAAGCTGTGAAAGATGCACCTGTGTGACTATGGGGCTGATTTCACATCCACTTGGTGGCTGAGTGCCAACATTGTATCTGGATGGTTGACTTCAGACACAGATGCTTTTTCTTAGCAATTCCTGAATGGGACTGAATGGGACTCTGGGAAAAAAAAAAAAAAGTAATTCCTACATATTCTATCTCCTTCTCAACTCTAACTCCACCTCCACCCCATTACCAAACACTTCTCCAGAAAGACTCCTTAGAGGAAGATCAGAAGAAAAAGCATGAGCTAAGGGAGGTGGAATGACTGAGCCCCAGACAGAAAAGGAGCCAGCAGTGAGACATAATAACACGGCCTGTATGCCTACAAAATGTCATTTCAGGATGGATTTCACTGTAGGTCCAAATCATTGTGCTGTGCAAATCAAGTGAGCTCCTTCCTCTTCTTTACCCAGGAACCACTGCCCTTCCAGACTCAACTAACCAGGTTTACTTTTGAAGATTTTTTCTTTTTTTTCTTTTTTCCATTTTACCCTGCACAAAGCCTAAGTTAGGTAAAGTCAAATAAGGTAAGGTTAGACATGTAATTAGGTCTCAAAATTATGCGTTGTGAACTCCTGTGTGCTTTCCAGAAGTGGTTTACAACCTAAGCTTTGAACTTGCTAGCAAATAACTCAAAGGCACAGTCACCATCAGTTAGGATTCAGTGTCAATGTGCTTACAAACAAGCCAGCGGCACGGAAGAACACAGCCATCGCTGCTACTGACAGGAGAGAGAAATTTCTCCTGTGAGTCCTCATAAAGAGAAAACCGTGCAATGTGATGAAGAATCATGAGCAACAGCCTCGCGGTAAGCACAGTGGGTACCCAAGATGTGTTCCTTCTAATATTCAGCATAAGCTTATGGAAAAATGCCACTTCACAATTTTGTAATCACCCTCCCAAGAGGACCAAAACAGTGCTCCAGATTTTTTGCTTCTCTAGATTAGATGGGGTAGGTTTAAGAGAGGCCAGGTGGATGGACAGACTGTGTGTCCTTCAGACAATCCTTCATAAATACCATTTTTCCCAGCTGAGCTTCAGAGAAGTGCTGAATGGCAGCAAGTTGAAGATTATATTCTCTGACAAGTACAGCTATTCTGTTTTTCCAGTTAAGTGCAAAGCCATATGTTTTAACCGTTCCTCAACCCAGAGGACAGATTGACATTTTCTTATGAAAGTTGACAGGTCTGACAAGAACAAATGCTTGAAGGGAAAGCCACTTCATCTGCACATGGAGGTAAACAAGGGAATACCTACAGGCAGGGCCCATATTCTTTTCAAAAAGCAATTACTCTCCTGTTCACAAATAAAATGACAATCAAAGTACAAAAGATCAGTGTCATGTGATAAAAGCATAATAATTTTAAGCTAGAGTAATTTTAGCAAAATACATGCCCACTTGCAAGAACCAAGATTTGTTCAGCTTGCTATTACCACCTGCCCCTAAGGATGTCTCGCTTCAATCTCATCCTAAGAGAGGAGAATGCTACTCAAACCAAAAATATTTTATGTCCATTCTTCCTCTGGGTGAAGCAATCACTGTGGGAAGGAAATGAAAGGCCAGAAAAATGTCTGGCTCTTTTTCTTATGCATGCTTTCTTGCAAAGGAATGGAAAATGGAGATAACGGGATGCTACACTTTGAGATCAATCCCAGTCATTCCTCTTCCTTTTGTCCCTTTCTGACTCTTCTCCCATTCACCTGAGATGATAGGGTCTGAGATAGAGCTGGCTGGAAACACTGCATCCATAAAAATTCTGGAATAACTAGATTAAAGTAGTTCTCTCATTTTAAAAATGAAATATTTCACTCATCTTACTGCTACTAAAAGGAACAAAAATAAATACTATCTATTGGTTCATATTAAGTCACCAAAGTTCCAACTAGTGATTTGGAGCAAAAGCCTTAGCTGTGACCTAGTCCTCTACATACATATTGCCTAGAGAGACCCAAAGGGACACTGACCAAAGACAATACATTGCATGTAAATATAAATGGAAAAATATGGGACTGGGGTTGTGGCTCAGTGGTAGAGTGCTTGCCTTGCACATGTGAGGCACTGGGTTCAATCCTCAGCACCACATACACCACATAAGCAGAACTAGGACAAAAACCACAGGAGTATCTCAATAAGGGTGGGAAAAGCACATAATAAAATTTAATATTATGATAAAAATTATCAAAACACTAGGTATTGGAAAGGATATACAATTTAAAAGACATATATGAAAAGCCCATAGCTAACATCCTACTCAAAGACAAGAAATTGAAAGTTTTCCTCTCAGGCCAGCAATAAGCAAAGGGTTCTCACTCTTGCCACTTCACAGTACCAAGATTCCTACCCAAAACAATTAAGGAAGGAAAAGAAATAAGTGGACTCCAAATTGGAGAGAAAAAATCATTTCTCTTTGTAGATCACATGATCCTATATGTCTGCATACAGGATATGCACATATCCATAAGAAAACCATTAAAACTAATAAATCAATTCAGTAAGCCCTAGGGTATAAAATCAGAATGCAAAAATCAGTTGCATTTCTATATAAAATGATGAACCATTTAAAAAGAAAGGTAAGACAAAAATCCCTTTTGAAAAGAATAATATACTTGGACTGGGCTTGTAGCTCAGGGGTAGAGCTCTTGTGTAGCATGTGCCATGTCCTGGGTTGGGTCCTTTGCACTACAAAAAAATTTAAATTAAAATAACTTATTTAGAAATATATTTAACCAAGCAGATGATGATTGACTTGTACAGTGAAAACAACAACAACAAAAAGACAAAAAAGTTA
Organism: Sciurus carolinensis; assembly: GCF_902686445.1. Lineage (NCBI taxonomy): Eukaryota > Metazoa > Chordata > Mammalia > Rodentia > Sciuridae > Sciurus > Sciurus carolinensis. The sequence continues at coordinate 145,723,243 of NC_062214.1, forward strand.
ATGAAAAAAAGTAAGGAAGACAAATAATTGGAGGGACAACCCATGGTCATGGGTTAGAAACCTTAATATTATTTAAATGTCCATAATATGAAAAAAACAAGAAAAAAAGCCTACAGGTTCAGTGCTATTCCACCAAAATCCCAGTGCCATTTTTCTTTTCAGAAATAGAAAAAATAACCCTAAGGTTTATATGAAACCCATATTTAAAAGACCCAGTTTAGCCAATATAATCTTAAGGAAGAAAAGCACAAAGCTATAGACATCACGCTTCCAGATTTCAAATACATTACAAAGTACAACAGTTAAAACAATTGAATACTGGCAAAAAGACAGACAGATCAGTGGAACAAAATAGAGAGTCCAAAAATGATCTCGCACATACATGGGCAACTGATTTTTTAAAAGGGTGCCAAAACTACAAAATGAAGTAAAAACAGTCTCTTTAACAAAGTGTGGAAGAAAAAGAGAGGGGAGAGAGAGAGAGAAAGAAAGGAAAGAATAATTGGACACTACCTTATACCATACACACAAAAAATTACCTCAGAATGAAATAATATTTAAACATATAAATTTAAAATGTGAAGTTCCTAGAAGAGAACAGAGAACAGAAAAGCAACATTACATCAAATTTAGGAGTTTCTGCATAGAAAAGGAAACAACAAATGGAATGAAATGGCAATTTATGGAATGAGAAAAAATATTTTCAAACCATATATCTGATGTGGGGGGGGACTCCCAAAACATAAGTGAAACACAAAACTAACAACATTTTTAAAAATAATAGAATGGCTATTATTATTAGTAGTAGTATTTTAAAATGGCTAAATCTGTCTCTAATAAATATATATTTAATCAAAGAAGACATATAAATGGTGAACAGCATATGAAATAATGCTCAACATCATTAGTTTTCAGGGAAATGAAATTCAAAACCACTATTATATACATCCTCATATCCATTTAGGATTACTATTATCAAACAAACAAAAGATAACAAGTATTGGCTGGGATAGGGAGAAAGTGGAACCCTCTTACACTGTTGGTGGGAATGCAAAATAAGGCATCAATTATTTAGTGCTACATGGAGATTTCTCAAAAAGTTAAAAAATACAACTGTGTTAATATCTAGCAGCCCCACTTCAGTGTAAATGCTCAAAAGAACTGAAATCAGGAACACAAAGAGATGCATATGCTCCCCAAGTTCACTACAGCATAATTCACAATGGCCAATCTATAGAAATAACACCAGGGTCCATGAACAGATAAACTGAGTATTAAGAAAATGTGGGGGCTGGGGATATAGCTCAGTTGGCAGAGTGCTTGCCTGACAAGCACAGGCCCTGGGTTCAATCCCCAGCACCGCAAAAAAAAAAAAAAAAAAAAAGAAAAGAAAAGAAAAGAAAACAAAATGTGGTACATACATACAATGAAATATTATTCATCCTTACAAAAGACTGCTATCCTGTCATTCATCACATGGATAGACATGGATAATATTACTCTAAAGAAAATAAGCCAAAAGGTCAAATACTACATGATTCCACTATGTCAACCATCTATAAGAGTCAAATTCATAAAAACTGGGAATACCTTAGTGGTTGTCATAGGCTGGGAGGTCGAGAAAATGTAGAGTTGGGGTTCACTGTGAATACAATTTCACTTTGCTAGATAAGTAAGTACTAGAGATCTGCTATATATGTAGTGTCTATAGTTAACAATGTTGTATTTTGTACCGAAAAATGAATTAAAAGGGAAGCCAGGCAAGGTGATGCATACCTGTAATCCCAGCAGCTGGGGAGGTGGAGACAGGAGGATCTCAAGTTCAAAGCCAGCCTAAGCAACAGGGAGGCACTAAGCAACTCAGTGAGACCCTGTCTCTAAATAAAATACAAAATAGGGCGGGGGTTGTGGCTCAGTGGCTGAGTGCCCCTGATTTTAATCCCCAGAAGCAAAAAAAAAAAAAAGTATTAACAAGGAGGAAGGAAGGTGGCAGACTAGAAGGAAGTGGCATTTCTTGTAATTGGTGACCTGGGATACAGCTTCTTTGAGTGATGGGCGAAAGAGGGATTTCACTAAAACTCAATATTGGACAACCAGAGTGCCTTAGAGACTTAGAAATTTGGGGTATAGTAAATAAGGAAAAGGGGCACGATTAGATCTAAACTGCTTGCAGAAGTAGCAGAAGGATGGAAAAACTTGAGAAATACTATAGACAGTCTTAGCATGGAAAATCCTGAGATCAAGGGTGGGGGACAGCCTGCCCTAAATGATCCAGAGGCTTTTTGGCACAATAACTGGTGTGAAAAAATGTCCCATGTTTACCAAGGCAGGAATACTTTTGAGGCAACCTCACTGGGGTGGCCAGAAGCCAGGAGAACCAGGAAGTCGGATCTGGGAGTTCAGGGCCCACCCAATACAGTCCTGGCAGACACCAGCTGCAGGACCCAGACTGTACCTAGCAAATCCAGAGGAAATGAGACATGCAGAGTATTTTGCCTGAAGGGAATATAAGTTGGGGAAACTGGGAGAACTCAGCTCTCTCCCTCTTGAGTTCAGAGGCTTACAGGACCAACTGTACCAGGTTGGGAATCTGAATGGGTGGGTGTGTGCTGGTGCTTGGGAATGAGCTCAGAGGCTGGGAAAGTCAATATCCACAAGCAATAGAAGCATTGAAGGATTGGCTCCATCATCCCATGAGAGGAAACCTGGGGGGGGGGCTCCTGGGGGAACAGTCTCTCACATAAATTGGTATCTGCCAGGCCCTAAAGGTGTACTGATTTAACATCTGAAGAAAACTCGCCACACATTAAGCACCTAGGGCCTCACTAGACCTGAGCCCCACCCCTGGGAGCTCCACCAACAGGAATTCACCTCACATAACCAGAGCAACTTCACCCTGGAAGCAGACCCAACAGTACTTTCCACCCCAATCTACATCATAGTGCTGAGATGGGAAGCTGAGAAGTTTTGAACTCCAACTGACATCTCATCTGAATGAGCAACACAAAATAAAGGAAGAATTTGACAGCCCATGGCCCCTACTACTTGCTCAGTACATATCTCAAGAAAAAAAAAAAAAAAGAGAGAAAGTGGGCACAGACTGAACACATATTCTCATTGATTATTTTGTCCACAGCAATAGAAATGACTCCTTAATTTTTCATCAAGATTCTTTTTATTTTTCATGGACTGAATGATTCCTGGACATTTATACACACACATAATTGTTTCTGTTTTCTTATTTCTAGCAGTTTATGAAGGTGGTTATTTTCCTTGCTGTGTCTTTTGAGGGTAAGCATTTTTTATAGTATCTTTGGTTTTGTTTATATTGTTTTCTTTACTGTTCTATTTCCCTTGCTTATCTTTCTCTCTTTTCTCTTGCTAACCAAGAATACTATATCTAGCCAAATTCTATTTTTCTCTCTTTCACGCTCCCTTTAACTTTTTATTTCAGTTTTTTTCTCCCCCCTCATAACCAATCACATCCTACTTTGCTTTCAGATTTCTCCTTTTGAAATTGCAAACCTTTTTCTACCTGCCTATCTCTTCTTTTCTTATTTAACTCTATTCTTAACAACTCTTTTTTTCTTTAAATTTATGTGGTACTGAGAATCAAACCTAGTGCCTTAAGCATGCAAGTCAAGCACTCTACCACTGAGCCACAACCCCAGCCCCTCTTAACACTAATTGGTTTATATAACATCAGCCCCTACCACTAATGCTGTAGCAATAATTAATACTGCAAAAGTCAAATAACACCTATTGTTTGATTTCATGCCAGACATAATACATGAGTATTTACTGTTTTTACTGATAGAAATTGATGATTCTAGCATTTCTGTTTATTGTGCCAATTATCATTATAAATGTCATAATATGAACCAAGTACATAATTTATTTGTTTGCATAGGTTTTTACTATTAATTACCTATCCTTAACCTACAGGAACATGATAAGTTTGTAGGGTAGAAACATTGTTGATTCAGACCCATTCAGATTGATGGGTAGACACACAAAAAAATATGAAAAAGAAAGGGAACAAACCATTCCAAACAACCCAGAATGCCTCAAAAACAGACTCCATTGACACCACAGTGGAGGAAATATCCAATAAGTAATTTAGAAAGTTCATAGTTAAACTGACCTATGAGGTAAAAGATGATGTAAACAGTGAAACTGGAGATAAAATACAAGAAATGAAAGATCAATAAGGAGATAGAGATTCTGAAGAAGAATCAATTAGAAATTTTTGCAATGAAGGAATCAATAAACCAAATTAAAAATTCAATGAAAAGCATCACCAAGACACTAGACCACTTAGAAGATAAAGTTTCAGGCAAAAAAGACAAAGTATAATCTTGAAAATAAAGTTAATCAAGGAGAAAAGATGTGAAGACACCATGAATGGAAATTTCAATAAATATGGAATAATATTAAAAAGCCAAATCTAAGATTCATTGGGATAGATGAAGGCTCTGAAGTACAAACTAAAGGAATGCACAATCTTTTCAATGAAATAATATCTGGACATTTCCCAAACCTTAAGAGTGAAATGGAAGTCAAATACTGGAGGCACACAGGACTCCAAATATTAAAAATTACAACACACCCACTCCAAGTCACATATTATGAAAATATCTAACATACAGGAAAAAGGTAGAATTTTAAAAGCAGCTAGAGAAAAATGACTGCTCAAATTTAGAGATAAACCAATCTGGATCTCAGCTGATTTTTCAACCCATACCCTAAAATCTAAGAGACCTTGGAATAATATACACCAAGCTCTGAAAGAAAATGGATGCTAACCAAGAATACTATATCTAGCAAAATTAACTTTAGAATTGAAGGTAAAGTAAAAACCTTCCAGGTTAAGCAAAAATTTAAAAAATTCAAAACTAGAAATACTGTACTATAAAACATACTCAAAATATTTCATGAAGAAGAAATGTAGAATAAAAATGAAAAACAGCAGAAAGAGGAACTACACTAGAAGAACAGTCAATCAAAGGAGAATCTAATTCAACTTTAAAACTAAAAATAAAATGACAGGAAATAAAAATCCTCTCTCAAAAATAACATTGAATGTAAATGGTCTAAACTCATCAATCAAAGGACACAGACTGGCAGACTGTATTAAAAACAAGACCCAACAATATGCTATCTCCCAGAGACTTATCTCAAAGGCAAAGATATTCACAGATTGAAGGTTAAAGATCCATGTCATTCACATGGATCTCGTAAACAAGAAGGGGTGTCTTTTGTCATATCAGATAAAGTGGACATCAAACCAAAGTTAATCTGAAGAAAAAAAGGTCATTTCATACTGCTTAAGGGAATCATATAACAACAAGAAATAACAATTGTAAATATTTATGTCCCAAACAAGGGAGCATCTATGTACACCAAACAAATCCTTCTCAATAATAATAATCAAACAGACCACAATAATAATGAGTGACATTAAGATGCCTCCATCATCACTGGATAGATCTTCTAAACAAAAACTTAATAAAAAAGCAACAGAAATAAAAATTACAATTAATAGTTTAAACTTATAATATTTCACCCTTCAATGACTGAATACACTTTCTTCTCAGCAGCAGATGAATCCTTCTCTAAAATAGACCATAACTTATGCCACAAAACAACTCTTTAGCAAATATTTAAAAATAAAGATAATATCCTATATTTTATCAGGTCATCATTGGAATTAGAAATCAACGATAAGATAAAAATAGAAACTAACACCCAGAGGCTAAATAGTTCACTATTGCATGATGAATGGATAGCAGAAGAAATCAGGGGTGAAATAAAAACATACTTAGAGGTAAATGATAATAGAGCTACAACATACCAAAATCTCTGGGACACTATGAAAGGCAATTCAAAGTGGAAAGTTCATAGCATGAAACTCATACATTAAAGAAATGGAAAGATACTGAATAAATGACCAGACATTATACCTCAAGGCCCTTGAAAAAGAAGAACAAATCAATACCAAAATCAATAGAAAACAAGAAATAATTAAAATCAGAACTAAAATCAATGAAATTTTGGTAAAAAAAAAAAAATTCTAAAAAAAAAAAAAAATCAATGAAACAAAACTTGGTTCTTTGAAAGAATAAACACAATTGACAAACCCTTAGCCAAGCTATCAAAAATAAAGAGAGAAAAAAACTCAAATTATATAAAATTCATGATGAAAAAGGAAACATCACCACATACACTATAGAAATATAGAGGATAGCTAGAAAATACTTTGAATATTTATATTCCAATAAATTAGAAAATCTTGAAGAAATCAACAAATTCTTAGAGACATAAGATCTACCCAAATTGAACCAGAAGGATATGGAACACTTAAACAAATCAATTTCAAGTAATGAAACTGAAGATGCCATCAAAAGCCTACCAACCAAAAAAAAAACAAAAAAAACAAAAACAAAAAATAAACAAAACAAAAAATCCCAAAACTCTATGAATTCTCAGCAGAGTTCTACCAGAACTTTAAAGAAGAACTAATACCAATTCTCCTCAAATTTTTCCATGAAATAGAAAAGGAGGGAACTCTTCCAAACACATTCTATGAAGCTAGTATGACCATGAATCCAAAACCAGACAAAGACACATAAAGGAAAGAAAACTTCAGACCAATATCCTTGATGAAGATAGGTGCAAAAATTCTTAAAAAAACATTGACAAATTGCATGCAAAAATGTATTAAAAAGATAGTACCATGATTAACTGTAAGAATCACATGACTATTTCAATAGATACAGAAAAAAGCATTTGACAAAATATAGCAACCATTTATGTTCAAAACACTAGGAAAAATAGGAATAGAAGGAACATACCTCAGCATTGTAAAAGCTATAAATGACAAATCCAAGGCCAACATCATTCTAAACAGAGAAAAACTGAAAGCATTCCTCATAAAAACTAGAATGAGACAAGGACGCCCTCTTTCACCATGTCTATTCAACATAGTCTCTAAAACTCTAACTAGAGCAATTTGGCAAAATAAAGAAATTAAAGGAATAAAAATAGGAAACAATAAGCTTAAAGTATCTGTTTACTGACAACATGATCCTATATTTAGAAGACCCAAAAAACTCCACCAGAAAACCTCTAGAATAAATAAATGAATTCAATAAAGTAGCAGGATACAAAATTAACACCCATAAATCAATTGCACTCGAAGTGTATTAAAGATATGTATTCCAATGATGAATCGGCCGAAAGAGAAATTAGGAAAACCATCCCATTCACAACAGACTCAAAAAAGAAAATAAATACACAGGAATCAATATAACAAAAGAGTTTCATGAAAGGTCTCTATAATGAAAAATACAGAATGCTAAAGAAAGAAATTGAAGAAGACTTAGAAGATGGAAAGATCTCCCATGTTCTTGGATAGGCAGAGCTAATATTTTCAAAATGGCCATACTACCAAAATTAGTATAGCGATTCAATGCAATTCCATACAAAATTCCAATTATGTTCTTCATAGAAATAGAAAAAGTAGTTATAAAATTCATTTAGAAAAATAAGGTCCATAACAGCCAAAGCAATCCTTAGTGAGAAAGTAAAGCAGGAGGCATCATAATATCAGACCTTAAGTTATAATACAGAGCTATAGTAACAAAAATGTCATGGTATTGAAGCCAAAACAAGAGGAAAAGAATAGAAAACACAGAGGCAAACCCACATAAATACAGTTATCTCATACTAGACAACGGCACCAAAAACATACACTAGAGAAAAGATGGCCTCTTCAACAAATGGTGCTGGTTAAACTGGATATCCATATGTAGTAGAATGAAATTTAACCCCTCTCACCCTACACAAAAATCAACTCAAAGTGGATCAAAGATTAGTAGATTAAAGCAGATACCCTGCACATACTAGAAGAAAATGTAGGCCCATCACTCCAACACATGGACTCGAGAACTGAATTAAAAAGACCCCTAAAAACACAAGCAGTAAAATTTAAAAAAATCAATAAATGGAATGGTCTCAAACTCAAAAGTTTTGTCACAGCAAAGGAAACAATCAAGAACATGAAGAGAGAGCCTACAGATGGGGAGAAAATCTTTGCCACCTGTACCTCAGATAGGGTGTTAATTTACAGGCCACACAATGAACTCAAACTTAACACCAAAAAACCAAATAACCCAGTCAATAAATGGGCAAAAGAACTAAATAGACACTTCTCGAAAGAAACACAATCAACAAATATATGAAAAAGTATTTAATCTCACTATCAGAGAAGTGCAAATTAAAACTACACAGATATTCCTTCCATCTCACTCCAGTCAGAATGGCAACAATCAGGAATACAAGCAACAATAAATATTGGCAAGAATGTGGGGAAAAGTGTACACTCATACATTGCTGGTGGGACTACAAATTGAAGCAACCATTATGGAAAGCAGTATGGAGATTCCTCAGAAAACCTGGAATAGAACCACCATTTGATCTAGTTACCTTACTCCTCAGCATATATACAAAGGATACTAGAGCATACTACAGTGTTTATAGTAGTATAATTCACAGTAGCTAAGCTATGGAGCCAACCTAGGTGCCCTTCCACAGATGAATCAATAAAAATAATGTGGTATCCTACACAATGGAGTATTACTCAGCCATTAAGAAGAATGACTTTATGACATTATGACATCCAGCAAATGGAAGGATATGAAGACTATCTTGCTAAGTGAAAAAAGTCAATCTCAAAAAATCAAACATTGAATGTTTTTGCTGATATATGCAAGCTAACCCCCAATAAGGGGGTTTGAGTAGGAAGAAGAAAATTTCAGTCGATTAGACAAAGGGGAATGAAGGAAAGGGAGGGGAAACAGGAAAAGGAAAGACAGTGGAATTAATCTGACATAATTTTCCAGTGTACATATATGAATCCACTATCATGTACAAACACAAGAACGGGATCCTAACTAGAATAAGTTATATTTCATGTATGCATGATTATATCAAAATGAAATGTACTATCACTTATAACTAAAAATAACCAATCAAAATTGTATTAACAGGGTAGATCTCATGCTTTTACCACACACAAAATAAGAAATACAAGGAAACTATGCAGGTCTATTACCTTCATTTTGGTGATGGTATCAGGAGTGTTTGCATAGTCATCAAATTGTACATATCACATTAAATATGTACAGTTCTGTGCATGTCAATCATATCATGATAAAGCTGTTCCTAAACATGTCTAGAAAGATGCAAAGAAAAGTTGAGCAATGGAGGGAAAATATGTGACTGCAGGCTAATGATGTTTAATTTTAGTGATGTTTAATTTTTAGTGATATTTATCATTTATAGTATGTATCTATCACACCTAGTGTTAAGATTTATTGTGGGATTCAAACTTGGGGTTAAAAATAACTTTGATTCCCTCCTCTAATTTTAATTTCACATAACACCACACTAATCAACCCAGAGTCTAGGAGGTTTTTGTGCATTGTTATTATTGTTTGTGGCTATTATTTTATGCTCAGATACAATCTTTATGAATATAGAGATTAGGAAGCAAAACTCCAAATTTCCTAGGCTACAGTATTAAAAGAGTAAGTTTATCCTCATAACCTATCAAAGAGGGAAATCTAAGTCTTCCATTCTCAACACCCAAGGCAATTTCATAAAGTCCTTTCTGTTTTCCAACTCTCCAACCCTCTCAGTAACCACCTAAAGTCTTTACTGGAGATTTTCCTAATGGCTCATAGGGGATATAGAATTAGTTCAGATTGTTGGTCCATGCTAATTGAAATATTTGTAAAAAACTCTGTTCCTTGACAAGAAACATCACGGACCACTGACTGAGCTGGAGAAGTACATCGGCCCCTCCCCCTGCTTAAAAAACACTGGAAAACACAGTCCATGAGATGAAAAAAGGAAGGAACCTGTAGACAAATTACACTATTACAGGTGAATATGTTTGTTTAGAGGCAAGATCCAAACACTGTAATTTTATTTTTTACTTCTGTTTATCACACTTGTAATTTAGATAAAAAATCTCTAACTTGGAACCATTAACTGATCTGACCAAGGGAAGCCACACATAAGTTACTATGGTATAGGACAGGCTTCTACATCCCAGGAAATCCCCTCTAATTACTTAGCTATGTAAATACATACATATGCACATCTCCATACATGTGTGTATTACAACATCTGCCTTTGTTTGGCAATCATAATTGTAAAAACTACTCATTCAAACCCTCTTTTTCCATCCTCCCATAGGAATATGTCATTCACTTTTCCACATCCCATTTTCTAAGTTGCTAGAAAATTCAATACATAGGTAAAACTTAAAAGAATATGATAGCTGCAGATTTTCACAAGCACTATGGTAATTTGCAATCACTTTATCAATGATGTGTCAGTTACAATGGGTTACTTCGTGCTAAAGAACAAGGTAGGCTGTGTTAACCAAGTCTGGGGAGCATGCACAAAACCTGAATCTCTAACTGTAGTTCCATGCACTTCTTCACCATTTGAGAAACAATCTGGACTACAAGCAAGTAAAAGGGAATTTACAGTGATAACATTACATCTGATTATTTGATGCCTTCGGAACTGAGTTCAGTTCTGAATTGATAAACTTTCTCTTTCAGGAAAGGCTACTGTGTATCATTCCTTTCTTGGCTCTTGACGTGCTGTAGACACAAGTTACTACATTTTGGAAATCAAAAAAAGGATTTTTAAACAACTATCATGTATATTTTACCGTTTATTTGAAAGGGTTGGCTGGCCATTAGAAACGGCACATAAAAATAAGTTCTGTCACAGAGCATGCTACTTTTTGCCAGGAAGGAGGCAGAGTCATGTTCTGTGTTCCAAATGTAGCTTATCTGGTTGGAAAAGCATAATACTTGTGATAGAAGCATCTCCAAGGAATTGAAATGTGATGAGAAAATTGCAAGATAGCGTGCACCCTCTATAACGGTAACGCTCATCCCTCGCGTTCCTCCACCACAGCAGCAGAAGGAATCCTGCTCACTGCAGCCGTCTTCCTGTCCATTATTCATTCAGGCTAATCACTGTAACTATTAAAGAATAGCCACAAAAATCAAAGTACTTCCAAATCACACAAGAAAATACCCCGTGATGGTTTTCTTAAGGAAAAAAAAAAAAAAAAGAACTCTTAAAGGAATGGATGGAATTAAATTTGGTCAAAGTTCATCTCATATATTCTTGTATTTTATAAATATAAGTGGCCACAATATTATGTTAATCATGATATTTGTTTTCTTAAGATCTATGTCATATATAAAAATGTAGTATGAGAAAGTTCATCTTTTATCAGACCTAAATATATTCTTTTTATGTCAATTAAATATCAGTATGTAATCAACCAGAGATCAGATTTTTATAAATGTATAAAGGAGCATTGTCTTGAAACAAAATTCATCCCAGTACATCAACTTTGCTTCTCTAGTACTCTCAAGAAAGAATTTTACTTTCTTTAGAAAGTATATTAGAAAAAGATTTAAACACAACCTCATTACAGTCACTAATGAGCATAGATTTACTACAGGGATTATTCCTGGGATAGAGTAGGAGGATTGGAGGTAAGGAAGTGAGGTAGAAAGACTCGCCACCGAGGGGACGTATGGACTGGTCACTTGAATTTTTTGTTGTTGTTGTTGTTTTTTGGCTATATGTGTTCTTATATTACTTGTATGTCTGAAAGTCAATGAACACAATAGAGAAATATTAAAGGAACATATACAAATAAATACAGGAGGAAAAGAAAGAAGGAAAAGGGGGAAATGTGAACCCGTATTTCAGGTAAAGACTCACAATAAAAGAATGAGGCAGAGCTCAAAATTAAGTGCCAATGTTACCTCAATTTTTGATAAAAACCATAATACCATTGTACATTTGCCCTTATAGATAAATAGAATACAATAGACAGTCTGTGTCGACTCTGTGGACAGGTTGGAGCCTCTCCGGACAAGTTCTCAGTGTCCTTTTCTCTTTCAAGTTCCTTAAGTTCCTTCCTGCCTTAATATTTCTTCTAATCCCAGGGACTTTTTCTCAGTCTCATTCTTCATAATCCCTACAGAGTCAACACTCTGTAGCCATCTGGATAACACTTTGCTATTCACCTCACACTGCTGAAGTTTGTGTGTCTCTCCAGCATTAATGACTATGGAAGGAACAGACCCCTAGGACAAAGTACCTGATATTCCTACATGAGGCATGAGTTGATGGTAACCAGTTTGATTAGATGAGGTTCCAAAATTCAAACATCTATATAAAGTGGACACCATTTATCTTACAGAATGTTAATTCGTGGTTTTATAGTTGCCTTTTAACTGAGATCTAAATTCGATGTGTCTATAGGAGTTAGGACGGTACACTCTGGTTTAAAGAACAAATGTTCTTCTCCTTTATTTAAATACTTTAAATCCTGTTGCTAAATATTATTTCTAAACTCTTCCTTGATCAGATTCAGAGGTAGTGCCTTTTAAAAGACAATTTTGCTCATTTAGAAAACATTTTGAAGATTATTTTAAATGACCATGAACTATAACCATAAAGAAATAAGGATAATTTTTTTTTTCTTGTTCCCCGCCCCAGAGGTAGATTGAAATGTTCTACAATTTATTAAGGATACACAAAATATTCTTTGAAAGAATATTTTTGTCATCCTCTCCTAAAATTGTACTGCTCTATTCATCTTGAATGAAACATTTAACATTTCCTAAATACTTAACATATACTAGATATGGAGCCACAGAGCAGGGATTTCACAAAACCAAATACAACTAAAAGAATATCTTTGTTCACAGAGTCCTTGGGGAAAGGCCCAGGCCCTACTGATCCCCATTATAGACCAGGCTTAACTACCCATCCCAATATGCCGATCAAAGAGACAAACAGTAGAGAAGGGTAGGATTGGAACTTTTACTCCATGTGGCCACACCAGGAAAAACAGATATCTACAGTGACAAATATCTGTTTCTAAGGCACTACCAGAAATGTTGAGGTTGTATAGAGAAACAGAACAAAGGCAAGGGTTGGTGGCTTGCATGACTGGGGATTTGCATAGCTCAGGCCTTGGTCTGGTTGATCATTACTTAGCACTCCTCTGTGAAGCTCTGGAAGGTCATCATTGCTTGAGGGGATGATTTGGTTCCCATCATGAGAGGATTTCTCCTGCTTGAAGGGAACATTGGTTCAGTCCTGCCTTACTGATCCTGCTTATGGGGTGATCTCATCAGGGGTGTTCTGTTCTGCTAGACTCGAGATTTGCCAATGCTTAGGGGCAGTTTTAGTCCCTTGTAGGCCTACTGTGCCTGCAATCCAAGCTACCTATAGAGGAAAGTGACTCAGAGGGAAAAAGAAAAAAATGTTAAAAAGGCAAATGGAGTCTGAGAGGAACAAAATGGAGTTGGTCAGGTCAGTAACTGGGTCCTCATCACTTTCAAGTGCATTTTAGGTAAAATCAGTAGGGATAGTGATCTTTCTAATTGGTTAGACTATGAACAATCAGATTAAAAGAAAATATAAATGTAGGATTTAATTTGCTGTTTATCCATGCAAACCTACTGACACAAATATTCCATTAAACCGGTCTATCTCATTCACCTTCCTTATGTTCCTTCCTCTTTAACATTGAAAAATCATATTGAGCTTCTAAAAAAATCCTAAAAATAAATTTTTTTTTTTTTTTTGGCTAAGTGTTTGTCCCCTACTAACTTTATTACTTTTTATACCTTTTTAAAACCTGTATTAAATCCTTTTAGGACCAAAAAAGGGTATAAGCGAATTAAATATTGTTGATTTACAGTCTCTTAGTACACATTTGAAATCTAAGTCTTTTTTTTTTTTTTTTTTTTTTTTTTTTTTTTTGCGGTGCTGGGGATGGAACCCAGGGCCTTGTGTTTGCAAGGCAAGCACTCTACCTACTGAGCTATCTCCCCAGCCCCACCTCTCTCTTTATAATGGTTACATCTAAAAGTTTTGAGTGCTCTGTAGAATGAGATAAAGTAAAATTAATAGTAAAATAATAAGAGGAAAAAATTAGCAAAGTCTAGTAATGAATCAAGACAAGACACTGAAAACAAATAGTCAGGTATCATGTCCTTCTGAGCAACTGAAACTCTTTTCAAAAAGATGAGTTGCAACTTTTGTTTGGTTGTTTAAATTTTTTCCTCTTCCTAAATCTATAGGAACTTTCAGAGAACGTTTTCAGTGAAATTGAATGTACATTAAATTTCAAATATGCTAGCATGAATCTCTACTCTTCTATTGACATAGTTTTCTAACAAATGAAAGATTCCACAGTGAAGAAAGAAAACTGTTTTCAAACCATTACAGACAAAACCATCAATGTCAGTTATGGTCCAGAAAATCCAATTTAGTATTTGTCTAAGAGGAACATACCTTCTCCCCCTTAGAAAAGAGTAGCCCCCAGACCCTGGTGTAATTTGTGGTGCATAACAATAACTAAAGTAGGAATGCATATAAATAATATACCTGCATAATGCCACATATTGCAGGAGAATCTCTTAATTGAAAGGGGCCACAAGGTTATGTAGAGACTGTTAAGTAGTTCTATTTTTAGCTGAATAACTGTTCATCTGCCAACACTGGGAAATTACAGCCTTGACATTAATTATGACTATGGAAGTATTACCTGAAAAATTAATTTTTACGCTGTGAAACAGTTAGGTAGATAAACCAGGGAGAAAGTGCCATTGATATAGACAAGTTGTTCCTCTAGAGTCCAATGAGACCATCTGTGCCTTTTCCTGAGCTTTTCCTTTGGTTACATTTGAGCTGCTGCATCCACTTGTGGCAAATGTTCCTATTTCAAAAAGGAACACTAGGGAAGAACAAAATAAAGCATTTTTTTTCCTTGTGACTGTCCTTATTAGTATGTATGCTCAAATGCATCAAACTAATGAGGCAGTGTCATTATATGGAACAGCTGTATTGAGAATTCTGGAAGTTTCAGTACATTGAAAGGATAAAGCAAAAAAAAAAAAAAGCTATTAGTTAAACACAAGTAGTCATATAGTAATAATGAAGACAGCCAAGCAGTATGTTGACTTCACTAACAACTACTGCATGTGGTAGAAAGGGTAGAATTTTAACATATTCAGTTTTCCCCAAAGCCTAAGTTACTAAAAGCTACGTTCCAAACAGAGTAGATAGTATAAAAACTTTTTACACTAGAAAATGTGATCCTAGCACATTTAAATTATCCAATTTATTTAAAAATAGAAACAAGATGCACATTAACTTATAATATTATCAATGTAATGCTCAATTCATTTACTTAATCTTAAGGTAAAATAAATGATATCACCAATTTGCACATTTAAGTGAAAACCTAATGAAAATAATAAATTTTGGAGCAAATATAAACAGAAATCTTTAATCTTTATCCTCAGAATATAATAGTAGTAAAATTAAATTCATAGTTAAATCATGCCATGAGCATTCTAAAATTATGCAGAAATGACAACTGTATAATTAGAAATGGGAAACAAATATTTAAATCCTTCTTGGAGTTGTTGCTTAATGTATTGTTATAAGCTGACTTTTTTCAATTACAATAATCCTACAATCCCTTCTGGTCTTCATAAACACAGCAAACCCCATACAACAGTAGATACAGCTAATAAAACCCCAACCACCAAAATTCTCCAAACCTAAGAATCTGGTAGGAATAATGAGGATTTCTTTTTGTTCCACAGACTTGAAATTTTATGAAAGTTCATCCACAATCACAGAGCATGCTGGAAGCCTCTCTCAACTAAATCTTTCCTGATACTGGTACAGTAAATTGATTGACATTTCTCCAGTTATTATATCTCTAGCTACTAAATTTTTAAGAAACAAAATAACCTATTTTCCCCAATACCATAGGTTGCCCTGCCTCCAATCCTAGACAATATGCTAATCTTAGCTTTATCATGATGTCTTTTGTTTCATTTTTCCTAACAGTTAAGCACAGTTAAGTACCACCTCCCAAACTGCTCTTTTGTGCCTCCTTTCTCTTTCCACTGCTGTTGTAGACTCCTCCAAAACTCCTCTGTCCTCATACTCTTCCTTGAATGTGTGTTCTTATCCCAGCTCTTGTATCCCAGGTTATGAATTCATTCAATATCTACTGAGCACCCTTTATGTTCTAAGTACTAGACATAAGTTCAATATGCTTTTCCCTTCCCTTATTCATCCATGAAAATAGCCTTCCATTCTGTGCTCTTTCAGGGTCCTGCTCCTATTATTTCAATAAAGTTTTCCTTGCTAAATATTGGGTGGAAATCCTATATTGAGCTTCTTTTTAAATAACAGACAGTACTTAGAATTGAACTACTCAATTTTAAGCAATTAAGTGATTATGCTGAAATCTTCTTTCACTGAAATTTTCAGGCCACAAGACACGTTTTATGATACAGGTACAAGCAGAAGACTTAACTTTTTAGCTAAATGGATCAATGTAGGAGACACAAGGACTGAAATTATGTGGCCCATAGAAGTGAGGTAAATACTCTAAGCTCGGCTGCAGAGAAAAGTGGAAGAAAGAAAAATCATGCTAGAAGCTCACAGAAGAGTATAGTGACCTGCTACTATCATTTCTCAACTTCATTTCTTCAAGCAGACTCCTTATTGTAGTGATTGCTTCTAATCTTGACCCTTTCTAATCTCATCTTGACACTGTAGTGTCATTTGAAATGGGATTTCTGAAACACTGTATTTGTTAACTATTGCTACCTAACAAACTACTCCAAAACCTAGTGATTTAAATTTTATTTCCTCCCAGTTTCTGTACATCATGAATCTGGGCATGATTTAGCTGTGTCTTCTGGCTCAGAGTCCATCACCAGTCTATAATCAAGGTATCATCCCAGGACCTGCAGAAACATCAGTACTTAGCTGGGGGAGGATCCCCGGCAGGCTCAGTTATGTGGTTGTTGAGAGAGCTCAGCAGGTTCTTGGAATAAGGACCTCATCTCTGCTCTCACTGCCTACTAGTCAGGTTGAGCTACTTGAAATTGTTCAGTTCGCCAAATGCACAATGATTTTTCTCTTATCTAGGCTTGGCACACTCTGTTTTCACCTCTTGGAACATCACCTACAATGTGGTGTATGCATGTACATAGTATTCAAAGTCATGGGTCTAGAAAAGATTACTGGGAGAATAAGTATAGAAATGTTTTCCATTCTTTTGGTCTTGATCTCATTTCTGACACTCCATTGTCTTACATCCCATTGCAGTGAAAAGAAAAAAAAAAAACCTACAAAAAATAATTTGTATTCTTTTCTCAACTCTTCACCATTCTTCCTCTCATGAAATTACTTCAGTCAGGTTTTTGTCTCTATCATGATGCTCAATCAAATGATCAGTTCTCTGCTAATAAAATTTAAATGTCTGGAGGATTTACCCCAGCTGATTTCTTCTTCTCTTTGCTGTACTTTCTTAATATAGCATCCAGAATACTATAATCATAGTTTTCCTTTTAATTCACTAGTTGCTCCTTCTTGGATTTCTTTAAAGATTCCTATTTTTTTCCAGACCAAGCACAGTACTTTCTCCTTTCTCCTTCTCCGTCTATACTACCTTCTTGGTAATCTCTTTCAGACTCTTGACTTTGAATACCATCTATATGCTAATGACTCCCAATTTATACCATCGAACCAGATTTCTCTCCTGACCTCCAGAATTGTATAATCAATAACTTAATCTTCAGTTCCATTTGACTGTTATATCACTCATAGTTCTGATAAGGACCAGAAGGCACAATAAAATTAGAATATTTGAGTACAGTTATTTACAAAGTGACCATTTATAAAGGTGTGGGCAGGGAATGGGAACAATGATAGATGGTACAATGACTGAATTACTCTAAACAGAGCCATTCAGATCCATAGAACCATTAAACAAGCTCAAAATAATGAGGCAGCTTCTGGAAATTAGGAGATAATTTTACAGCTGAAGCCACTAGGAGAGCAGTGATAACATTTTGTCAGGAATAGAGAACTGAGGAAAACCTCACTGTGAGGAAGACCATCCATGGAGCTCACTCTCCTTCCTCCCTTCAGTCTATGAGCTCCAGGTTAACTGAGCATAATCAGAAGTCCAAGAGCAAAGGGATCATACTGATGAAATGAAGATAGATCAGATTTTTTTTTTTTTGGTAGGGGGGCAGACAGCAAGGTAGAGAGAAGTAGAAGAATCTTGGGAACAAAGAGAAGACATTCTATGTTGATATGTAATAGGCAACTCAGAATTAACATTTCTAAACTAAGCAACCCCCCCACACACACACACACACAAATACTGCTCCATCTTCAGCCCTCCTCTCTCATAGGATGGTCACTTCATCCTTCCAGTTGCTGAGTACTAAATCCTTGGGGTCAATCTTGATTGCTTTATTTTTCACATATCCATATCCAATTTATTAAGAAATCTTTTGGTCTCTACATTCAATCTATATACAGCATAAAATCAATGCCTAGTATCTTTGCAAAACCAGTAATTCTTTTTTTTAATATTTGTTAGATGTTGCTAGATCTTTATCTTATTCATTGGTTTATATGTGGTGCTGAGAATCAAACCCAGTGCCTCACACATACAGGCAAGCGTTCTACCACTGAGCCACTACCCCAGCCCCCAAAACAAGGAATTGTTGACTACAACAAAGACAGTATACCAAATATTTTTGTGGCAACTTTCTGAAACACCCTGAAAATTCATCTGTGAAGAAATGTGAATATGGTCCCCAGTTTTGATACTTATGATAACAATTATGTGAAACTCTGCCTTTGCATGATATTCCTGTTCTTATATGCCACCTTCTTCTTTAAAAAAAAAAATCAGGTATGCAGTGCTAACCCAGGTGAATGATTGAGAACTACCATCAATTATATACGTACCATTTTACAGAGATTTTGAAAAGGCCCATAGAAATCACATGTCTGCCTCAGCAAGTTTGTAATGGTAAGTGAAGAATTGGAGGCAGATTACTAAAAATAAATTTAAATAATCCTCTTTTATAATCTATGCTAAGCTTTGCTTGTTTAAATCAGTTTGGGCAAAGATATTCTAAGTACAACAGTGAAAATATGTGAATGTGTTTTGAAACTGTTCCAATGCCAACAAATGCCAATATAATTAGCAAGTTTACAAACCAGACTGTGCTATTGTGCTATCTTCTCTAACACAATACCATAAACTTAACAAAGTCTTTCCCACCTTATCTATTCTTGGAAATCAAGTTGTTCTAGTTCATTCAACATGAAATTAAGTGAAATAATCAGATAATGTCTTCATAAGAAACAATTATCACTCTAACTGCAAATTATATTGGAGTTATATAAATAAAGGTAACATTAATATTATTCAGAAAAAAATGAATGAATAGTAGCCTACATTGGGAGTATCACATTAAATGTAGACTTAGCAACTTCATATATGTTTATTAAGTTTTTAAACTTATACTAAAGCTAAGATTGAGGTCAAGAAATTTTAAAATTTAGCTAACAGGATCAGTCTTTCTTGGGTTTCAAAGCAGAAAATAAATATACATTCAAGAAAGATGCAGGATTATATCAACTTACCTCTTCATCATGATACCTCAAACTCCATTTGCATTCATGAATTCTTTAACAACAGCTTCTTTTTTCTTGTCAATTATCTGTTTTCTATTTAAAATGTATCTAAGATAAATATATAAAATGAAATAAAAAGTATGTTGAGCCAGATGCAGTGACTCATGTCTGCAATCCCAGAGGCTCAGGAAGCTGAGGCAGGAGGGTTGAAGGTTTGAGGCCAGGCTCAGCAACTTATCGAGACCCTAAACAAATTACTGAGACCCTGTCTCAAAATAAAAAATAAAAATGACTGGGGATGTGGCTCAGGGTTAAGCACAGGGTTCAATCCCTAGTACCAAAAGGAGTATGTTGAACCTTCACATTTACACCTATAAACCTTTGGGCTGATTTGTAAAAATATCATTGCTCCTCCCTTAGCTCTCTAGAAACTTGGTCAAATAATTAGCAGTTTATTTTATTTATGCTACATGTATTATCATAAAAATATTAATAGTAATAGTTAAACTTTGTTGACTGCTTGTTGTCAGTTAAAGAATGCAAACCAATTAAAATACATTAGTTAATTTCATAGTCATAATAGCCTTGTTAGGTAGACATTAGTACCCCCAATTCATTTTAAAATGGTATTAAGTTGAAGTTATCCAACTACAGGCTACTTGAGAAAAATGTTTTTGTTCATGAAGACGTGGTTACAGTGATGGTTCATTAACTATGAGGATTTCTATTACACCTCCTTCTACAAAGAAACTACTTAGAGATATACACTCCTTCTAAGTGAATGACAGAACAGCAAAATATCCACATTTTAACAAGTGAGCCACCACTGACAGATGCTCTGAAAGAGAACAAGTTCAGAGGAGTGTGGTATTCTCAGTCTCCTCGGGGAGTGACGCCTCCACTTGGAATTCTAATTTCAGTTTCCGTTACTAAGGAAGAGGAGAAAACCTGACAGCACAGGCCATGGAGGAGAATGAAGGAGAAGCAGGGCTGTGAATTCTTAATTAACAGGATGTTCAGGGATGCCAGGACAAGCTTTCTAAAGCTGCTGTGGAAGGCTGCATTTAGAATAGATAGAGAAGCCACTCACTGCTATCACTAACTTCAGGAGGTAGAAAGGCAGTTTCCAAAGTTTTAGTCAGTGGTGAGAAGGAAAATTATTTTCTCTGGAAACCCTGAATCTCTCTCTTTGAAAGCATTTTCATACAGCTAAATGACTTGGTTAATGGCATGGCTCAGAGGTTCCAGAACTCAGTTTCTGAAACTAATTCAAAATGTGCACTCAAGAAATGAAAAAAAAAAAAAAAAAAAGAAATCATAAGCAACAATTCTAAAGGCCTTATTATTTCAACTCATGTTAAATTCTCAGAGTAATCAGGGAGTTTTCTACATATTTTTGGAAAAGTGAAAGTAATATAGAATCTCCTTTTTTCCTAAGAAAATTATCGACTAAATTATTCAGTGAAATGTTTATTTACTTCATGATGCATCCATGGGTACCTACTGAAATTTTGCCAAGTGCCAGACACGGTGTTAGGGATGAGAACTACTAATAAGAAAGGTACATCTCTACAGTTAAAGAAGTTATAATCTGGTTAAAGTGAAAACCAAAATCCCTGTGGTGAGCTACAGAAGCCAGAAAGCTGTAAAACAGTGATGTCGGGAGATAACCAACACTCACAGCCAGCAAAGTTATAGCTCCCTCAGGATGAGCACATGCTGGAATGAGCATGCAATATAAACATTTGCGAGGACAGGGAAATTGAATTTTTAAAAAATGTGTTCCAAGGACTTGAGACTTGTTTACAATCATAGTGGTCCTCCACATTCTGATGGTTTGGCAGGGATCAGCCTTGGTGAACGAATCAGTAGTATACTTGTATGTACTGGAAACCTACATCTGATTGGCATTATGCTAGGAGCTAGGCAAGCAAAGCAGAAGGATGCATTACTTATCACCAAGGAGCTCAGAGTCCAATGAGACTGAGAGGCAAGTGAATACTTGATTACAGTACAACATAAGTAATTACCAGGATAGATATACCAACAAGCTGCCATAGGAGCCTCTCTGAGCCCATTCAGCTTAGTCACACTACAAGAAAATGCTGTAAACTAGGTGGCTCCTAAACAACAGGAATTCATTCCTTGTAGTTCAGGAGGCTTGGATGTCTAAGGTCAAGGCACTATTACATACCATGTCTGGTGAGAGCCCACTTTCTTGTCCTCACTGTGTCCCCATAGGATGGAAAGAGCTAATTAGTTCTTTCGGGCCTTTATTATAAAAGCACTAATCCCATTCATGAGGGCA